>NC_138150.1:22707852-22960352 GCF_964199315.1 Orbicella franksi | reverse complement strand
AGACATCCTTGGTTTCTAATTTTGGAAAGAGAAAATGCACTTTTCTCAAACAAAATATCCCTAAGGTTTCCCTCAAGTGGACCCCTCAAGGCAAGCAGCTCAGAGAAAGGCCAAAGACCACCTGATGGAGAGTTGTGACAGCAGACCTTGAAGAGCTTGGCTTGATGGGTGGAGGCTGAAAAGATTGCCAGGGACCACAGGAAGTCGAGAAGTAATGTCGTGATGGCCTTATTTCCCACCTGGGACAATGACGATGAGTGTTCTATAGCAAATCAAGCATTGTACCTTTCTTACATCCATCTTCACAGGAAGACATTTCTGTCCTGTCAAATCCTCTAGCTTCTTGGCTGCCTGAAGTGGTAAACCAGATATTATGTCAAGTAAATAGGATAAACAGAGGTTGTGCAAATGGCAAGCAAAAATCTAAGGTGGTTAAATGTGTCGCTAATTTACTGTGAGAGCCTAGGATGAGTTCACCCTGATTGTAATTCCAACATGGTAGCTGAAACTGGTGAAGAATTGCAAATGGTATGCATGTTTGCCAATCGGATATTTTGGTTGGGAATTTTGGACCGCCTTTCAAGAAGTTCCTTTTATCTCTGGTTGGTCCAGGCAAAATTGTCTTACCATTTACCATTCTTACCAAAATTTACAGAATTGTGGCAAAAATGGTAAATAACCTGAAATATTCTCATGACTATATAACATGTAAATAAATAATCCTCCACAACTCACTCTGCACCATTCAAAGCACCTGTTAGGATAATGGTACCTTTTTAAGTCTTTCAAATTTCCGGCCCACTATCACAGTTGAGCACTGGTGTCTAACAAAAAATATTAAATAAAAGAAATCTCATTCTAACAGTGAAAGTCAGTTGAGTGTTAATTTACAGGCTACTCACTTGCAAATTTCAAAATTGGTAAAGTGCATAGAGTAAGGCTTTTTTTTCAAATTGACAATTCTGACTCAATTCCTGGAATGATTACTCCTTAATTTGTACCACATGAATTATTTTTATTGAAGGGTACAAGTTGTATCCATTTGATGGAGTTGCATTTGGCTAAATTGCATGGATCAAAATTATCATTCACTATTGTTTCTTCATTTCTGTGTAAATAGACCATTTTACAGTTGTCTGCCCAGTGACCTGGCCTTTGGATGGCAGCGAGGCTGGAGTTGACCTTGTTTTGAAACAGACATCACTGCTTTTGTTGAGTAAAACAAGTTGTTCTGATGCTAACTAGGTGCATTTACATCACAAAAGCAGTGAGGTCTGTATCAAAACAAGGTCAACTTCAGTCTCGCTACCATCTAAAGGCCAGGTCACTGGGTAGACAACTGTAAAATGGTCTATTCCCAAGTGACAGTGTTGTCTTCCACTCAGCTGCCCATGCATGCAGTTATAATCACGAATTTATATATTTAATTATACCCATTAAAGGTAAATTTTCTGGTCACCCCAAAACGCAGACCATGCAGACTTCAGACTGCAGACTGCAGACTGTGCAGATCAAGTACTTTTTTTTTCAAACACTTAACTCACATTTTTTCGGTTCTAGATACAAAATATTGTTCAAATATATATCCGACAGTTTACTATTTATCCACAGACCACACAAAATCAGTGATTTATAAAGCAAAGCAAGGATGGTGACTGGAAGCCACGCCCTCCAAAAAATAACTTTCGCATCAAAAAGCAGTGTATAGAATCGCCATTAGACTACAAGTATTCCCTCTTTTCGCTTAGTCCATTGAGCATGACCGTAAATAACCCTCGAAGAAAAAAATGCACGAACGAATTTTTTCCTCAAGGTTTTCTTTTGCATCACGCATGACGGACTAAGAGAAAGAGGAGTTACTCCAGGGCTAAATCGCCATAAAAACACCCCTGCCATAAGGCCAAATAAATTAACCATGGTATTACAGCAACCGTTTTGCGCTGAGAATTTCAAATTATATTTGGTTTTCTGTGATACTTCCATATGCTCAGCTTTTTTGGCATGATCACAATCATGCTCCAAGGGCCGTTTGGAATTACATTTTGTACACCAAGAGTAGAACATGGACATGTTACACGTCACACTACATTGCAAGTGAAGTTTATTTCTATGTGGTGAAATATATAGCTTTACTTAAGCGTATTTAGGACTAAAGGGAGTTTCCCTTACAAAGTCTATAACACCTTCATCTGTTGAATCAACAGTCACATACCGAGCTTGTGCAGCATGCTTATAAATAACAAACACTCCAACTTGTGAGTAGAAACCAACAATTGCGAGTCAAAAGTAAATGCGAAAACAAGAATAAGAAAAAAAAAGCACTCAGTCTGCAGTCTGCATAGTTTGCATGGTCTGCGTTTTGGGCTGACTGATCACCTACAAATAAGGGAGCACTGACAGTTGTGTCCAATTACATATAAATCTGCATTTCTTTGGTAACCATTGGTTTTAAGATAACCTAGCTCCTACACAGATGCTCTTGGGGCTTGCCACATAAATTATCTTTCCTTGTGCCAAGTCTGAAGAGCACCTATGCTGTCGGAGGCTTTAGTAAAATGATGTCTCCAGCTAAGGTTCATAAAATTATGACTCTGCCAACACAAACACTACGTTTGCATACTCTCCCTGCTAGTAAGGGGGTTGACACGCCCCTTAATGCAACACTGTGCTGTAAAACAGAAAAAAAACTGATTATCATTCCTTGGAGTCCTGCAACCAATGTAATATATGCGTTCTTTGAGCCATACGTTTTTCGTTTGCATTAGAATCATATAAAGCACTGTACTCAAAATTTAGATCCAAGACCTCGACAGCTGAGTACCTAACCCTATGCGGGCCTATCTGGGTTTATGCGCAAGGTGGTTTGAACATCACTCAACCACATACCTCATAAAAACTTCAGCTATGGTAAAACCAATACCCGATCCACCTCCAGTGATGAACGCTACCTTCCCAGAGAGAAGATCAGGACGAAAAAAATAATCATAATGATCCAAACAAGCAATATCAGCCTCGAGCACTTCGTCCGCCATCTTGAATAATGAGCACGTGACCGAAGGGGGAGGCGCGCATTGCATGTTCGATACTTGAGGGATATGGCGGCTGCACTGAGCTTTGGTAAGTAGTGATCTGTTACATTCGTTTTGAACTCTTTCACGTGGATAGTATTGGAAAGTTTCAGTTTGCAATGAGAGCCTTATTTTGGAAGTATTTGCATAAAATTTGTCTGGTTGAATCTGCAGGTTCTGTTCCCGCGTTCTACCGCGAGGTGTATCAGATCGTATGTCCAAATCAAGAGGAGAAGATTGAACGAGACATGTTCGTGAAGATCTTGGTGAAATCGAGCCTTCCCAAACAATCGCTCAGTCAGGTTGGTTACTAGACGTTAGGTAGTTTATTTGTTCGCTCGTTATTTGTTTTCGTAAGAAAGGAAATGATTAATTACCAAATACCAAATGCACACAACTAGCAGTGTACGAAAATTGTACCTATTTATATGGCTCATTATCAATCCGAAGTCATGTTTGATAAGCTTAACCACCTTCCTTATCAGGTTCAGAGGCTATTAAATCAATCGTTATTTGATCTCTAACCACTCATAGTGAGAGGTTCCTCTTTGTTTATTCTTCTTCGTATCAGTAGACTTCCTGTCTTCTTTCATCACTATTCACTATTGAAATAGCTCAGCACGAGGCAAATCTTATTTATAATTCAACCATTTAACTTAAGTATAGACTTATGCTAAATTAATACTATTTAAGGTTATTGTTGTGTTGAAGTGTTATCAATTTGGTGAATCAATCATTTCTAACATCTGGTAATTATAATTCTTGTAAATGTATACTGTAATCTTATAATTTCCTAGCTTACTGTAAATATTTTTCTGTTCTTGTACGTTGTGGTTTCAGTATACCTGTGTTGAACCAGGTGTAATCCCTGGGTAAGTTATCAGCAGTCAGTGGTGTCAATAAAAGTGTCGTATTGATCTCTAACTGGGGCAGGCCTCTAGCTGTCCAAACACGGTTGTTATTGGCTCATGAAACAATATGTAAATGATCCAAACAATGTCCCTATCTCTTGAAACAAATATAGCAGCTACAGGTTACCAGAACCAATGAAAATACAGGTCTGGAAGAGGTGCTGGACTGAGCTAACAAAGGACTAGGGTCCTGTCAGGAGGCAGGGTGGGGTATGGGGGAGGGGGAATGGTTCCCAAGATGCTTGTCTGATTCTGAATACATAAGGGTCATTGACCAAGTGTGAGGTCAAGATGGCCATACATCTGCCAAGCACCTATTTGTGTGTGTCTATGGAACAAGACACAGTCAAGATCTGTCACTGTACTTAAAACAAGGCCAATATCCAGCCATCTTGACTGAACAAACTTGGTCAATAAAGGATTTGTTGCGTGGGACACCCTGTAAGAAAGCACATGCTAAAAGCTGTACTTCTATAATTCCATAGCAACAGAACTAGCACAAGTTGTTGACCTAATAATGGCGCAAGCAATTTATGAGAATTTACATTTTAATTAAAAAAGAAAAATAAAGAAAAGATTTTCCATTCTGTTCCATACAATGTTTTCTAAAAGAAAGAGAAAACATTTTTTCTCAGTTTCCATCAAGTTTTAGAGAACAGTCCTAAGAAAATGTGCATGCTGATTGGTTAAAAATCGTGTTTCTGTAACTCGATAGAAACACAGAACTAGCATGAGCTGTTAATGTAATGAGACAGAGTTTACACTTTGATAATCAAAGTTAACAATTTTTTTTCCTTTTCTTCGTTGCTGTGTTTTTTAAAAGAAATAGAAAACATGTTCTCTGTATTTCTATCGCATTTTAGATGAATTCTACTAGTATACTAATGCAAATGCTACAATCTGATTGGCTGAGCCATTGCACACTACCAGCCATTAGTGTGTAGTGGCTTGGTGTGGTTGACAAAATTGCAACGTTTCCTTGTTTCTCGGATGTTTTGAATGAACATTTAAAAATAAATGGATAGTCAAAGTCCTGAGAAGACTAAAAGGAGGGTATTTACGGTTTCTTGAATTAAAAAAGCTGGAAATTTTTGAAAGAAACTGATAAGCACGTACACAACTGCAAATGCCAAATTGACAATTCAGTCTGCGTGAATTCTCTAAAGCGTGAAGTTTAATGTTCAGACCAGAAATAATTGGAATCATTATATGAAGGAAAGTCCAGTTAGAATTCTACTATTAGATTATTCGCTCTCGATTTCTCTGAGGTGATAGTTGATGAGGCCAAAGGCCGATCAGCTATCACCTCTTAGAAATCTCAAATTCATAATCTAATTGTTAAATAGAAACACTCATGAAAGTTTGGGAGGACTCGAAAAAGCTGTGGAAACACTCGCCTGCAGCTCGTGTTCCCACAGTATTTCTTGATCTCTTAAACTTCCAATTGTGTTTCTATAACTTGAAAGAAACATGGTACATGTTTTCTATTTCTTAAATAAAATATTTGTGAAAATTTGGGAGAACTCAAAAAGGTGTCGAAGCACCCCAAAGCATTTTTTGTTCTCCAAAGGGTTCACTTGTGTCAAAAACCCAATGAAAACTCAAAAAATGTTCTCTATTTCCTTAACTAGACAAGACAATTTTCTTGCGGGATATAGCAGGTAATCCCTAGTAAGTAAGATAGCCCATTATGCCTTTAAGTAGCCAATCACAGCATAGGATTTGGTTCATCTTGTTTTGGTTACAGAGCTAGCCATATAATAATTGGTATTATTATTGCAGAAGTTCATTCGGTAACTTGAGTAGGTGATATCTTTTCTATGTGCCTGGTGTACAGCCCTGTTAAAATATCTTGGAGGTAGCAAGCAAGCCATCAAGTAATAGGCGGTAAAGGCCAGAGATCAATTTGTTATCAATAACAAGTAGTGAACTCCAGTGCAAAGTTTTGAGTAAATAATCTATTTCATATACTGATTACCCACAGTAGAAGTGCAAAATGTTTCAGAATTAATTCTGTGTGATGTTTTTTTTTCTTTTTGACAGATTTGGGAAGCTGTAGATCCCAGGCAAGATGGGTATGTTTCTAGAGATGGTCTGTACAAAGCATTAGCTTTAACTGCTCTTGCTCAGCAAGGAAAAAATATATCTGAGAAAGCACTGGAGCAGTTTGTTGATTCAGGTAAAATATTAAATGTGCTTTTTCCACTAAATATTGTAGGTCATTAGAAAAGATTCCTAGTTCAAGGTTGTCAAAGCCCTTGGGTTGCCATAAAATATTGTCCTTTAAATCCTCACTCTATAATGAATTGAGGCATGGTGGCCTATTTGTTAGCGTACTGTACATCAGATTGATAGGTCTGAGTAAGAGCCCTGGTCAGGATCATTGTGCTGCATGTATTCTTGGGCAAGATACTTTACACTAGATAACTTACAGTACCTCTCTCCTCCCAGTTGGATAAATAATTGCCGGTAAATATAATGCTGCATGGCGCAACCCTGCGTTGGACTAGCATCTCATCCATGGGGGAGTAGAAACACTCCTAGTCACTTCATGCTACAGAAACTTGGATAAGCTCCAGCTTTATGTACAGGCCACTGATCTGGCGCAGACTTAACCATGATGTAGTGATAATAGCTTTAAGTCTGTTAAATACATCTCTTTATTAAACACCCCATGACAATTAATGCTCTATATTAATATCAGTTACACATCAATTTTTCTTTGTTCTTTTTGTGTGGTAGTGAAAACTGGGTTTTCTGCACTTGCCTGCATTAGGATTGATCATTCTGTTGATTTGATAGTTGACTTTATAAGACTCCCTGCCAACTATCAGCTGAGTTCAAAGTATTTTTGTTTTGGTTTAAATTTTTCTTTTCCAGATTATTCAAACCAGTTTGAATGTATTTCCCTCTATCTTATATCCATTGTTGTAATTTGACATGAAGGAAAACAAAATTATCACTGAAATCAAAAGTAAAACATATGTGTAAATTAAATTTTTGTTTCTAGAACAGAATAATAGCGAATTGAAGTCTTCATTTGCAATTAGAGGGTTAACAGTTAGCTCTTATTAACCGACCAGCAGGTCTGTATGGGAGAATCTTGACCGAGGTCGTGAGTACAGACCGAACGCAGTGAGGTCTGTACATACGACTGAGGTCAAGATTCTCCCAATACAGACCGACTAAGCTCGGTTAATAAGATGTTTATTATATGGTAAACTAGAGAAATTTAATTCGTTTAATGTAACTGCACTGTACTAGCTGACATTTTGCTTGCAAATGGCGATGAGCCGAACTTAATTCTGCCAAAGTTTGCTCGTCCTCTATACTTTTTTCTCATCAGTCTTTTGGCACTTCCACAAATAAATATTGTTAGAAGAAAATAGTCAATATTTTTGCATTTCAGTTTGCAAACTTTCTCACTGCCAAATGAAACCAGTCTAGATGCCGGTCTTGATGCCAGTCTAGATGGGAAAATCTAGACCACTTTTAATATCGATTTCAACCAATCAAATTCGTGAATTATTATTATTCCATATTGTTGCATTTTTAAAATTTTTTTTTATTTTCCATTATTTTATTCCATGTCTCGCACTTCTTAAAATTGTATGTTAATTTTTCAAAATTTTGAATTGTATCACGTTTTAACTTATACGCCATTGCTTGTATTATGGGAGGCGCGGTGGCCTCATGGTTAGTGCATTTGTCTCTGGATTGAGTGGTCCGGGTTCGAGCCCTGGCCAGGGACATTGTGTTGTGTTCTTGGGCAAGATACTTTACTCTCACAGTGCCTGCCTCTCTCCACCCAGGTGTATAAATGGGTAACGGCGAACTTAATGCTGGGGGTAACCTTGTGATGGACTAGCATCCCACCCAGGGGGGAGTAGAAATACTCCTAGTTGCTTCATGCTACAGAAACCGGGATAAGCTCCGGCCTGATGGGCCACTTGGCTTGTATGCAGACTTTACCTTTACCTTTACCATTGCTTGTATTAATTCTCTGAACTTGTAAGCAAATTCACAAGTGAAGATAATCGTTGAATGATCGAAACATGTCTTGTTTTAAACTTAAAGTTGTTGTCCATTTCTTAAAAATATTTATTTATTTATTTATTTATGTAACATTTATTTAACATTTATTTCTTGGCAGTGCCTGATGATGGCTTTGTGACAGTGAAGCATTGAACTCAGAGTATACAATTAAATGGCATTGAAAAAAGTGGTCTAACTCTGCAGTCCTAATTAAAGTCTTTCTTTCTATAATTTTATGTTTGTAGATTTACCAAAGCCTTCATTAGGAGATCTATCAGATCTCAAATCTCTCAGTGTGCGGCACAGACGTGAAAACAACCCAAATGTACTGGGCTACAACTACGATGAACTAGTGAGTTTGGATACAGTTGATGTTGAACTTGTACCAGAAAAGAAAGGCATTATCTTAAAGCACAATGAGTATCATGTTTCTAGCAAGGTAAGGCCTTATAGATAGAAAATTTACTCTTGATTTTTTTTTAGATCACCTGAAGATCATAGATAAATTTTTGATGTAAGATGTCACTCTGACTTAAGAATTCTTGACATGTTTTAGGATTCCCCAAATTGTAAGATGTGTTAGATCCTCACTGATGACCTGCACTGTAGGAGATAACAGTATAATGCTATTGATGCTTCATTGATGTAATAATAATCTGTGAGTCTAACCCTATATTCTGGAATAGACCATTTGGGCTCAAGCACTTGCCAGGGTAATTTGCTAGTGCTGTTCCTCTGCAGAGACACTTGACTCCCTCAGTGCCTATCTCTACTTAGGAGTATAATGAGTACTGGAAATCCGTTAGGAAAATCGTGCAAAATGTAGGAGGTAACCGGTGACAGACTATTGTCTCTCTGGAGGATTTCCTAGCAAAACTTTTAGCTTGACTTGACATTCCTTTTGATTGTCCATCTTGTTTCAGAGGCATAACTGCACCGTAAATCGACGTTACAACGACTTTGTTGCCTTCCATGATATGCTGTTATTGAGATTTCCATATCGTCTCATTCCAACTCTTCCTCCAAAGAAGCTCATGGGTGGTACGTTTAGAAATAGAAAACATTTTCCATGTTTGTATCAAGTTCTTGAGACAGGAGTAAAAGTTTGGGAGAACTAGTTCAAGTTCTCCAAAACTTTCATGGGTGTTTCATTCTAGATCTTGGTAGAAACTAGATGATTAAATTGTTATTCATTTCTTTCAAAATTGACATATGACTTATTAAGCTCTTTGCTCTCATCATCATTACTTCAACAGCTTGTTCTGGCACTGAGTCCCTATTGAGTCATAGATCTTCAAGTGCAACTTTAAGCACCCTATTTCTTAAAGGGGAGTTTGGTAAAGAGTAAATGGGCGTTAGATTGTCAACTGAAATATTGTTACACCAAATAAGAATCTCAGCATTTTAGTTCATTTTTAGGTAGACCTATATTTTAATTGATTGTTTTCAATTGACAAACTTGTGGTACATAATTTTGTATTTCCTGTTAAAGGGATATCATCCTGGTTGATATATCAATTTTAATGAGTCTGGCCACCAAAACTTGCTATAAATTTGCTTTGTTATCATCCATCTCAGACATTGTGGGAAAACTTTCAATGACAATATGAGGTGTGTTTGTCTCCTAAATTCAGGAAAAATATAGTGGGAAACCAATTCTTGTTCCTTCGTTTGCAGCAAGCAAAGAGTTCATTGAGGCCAGAAAGAGAGCTTTAAAGCGCTTCCTGATGCTTGTTGTGAGACATCCAGTGCTCTGTGAAGACAAGATTGTAAACTTCTTTCTTACAGTGAAGGGCTCGGTAGGCCATTTACTTACCTTTAGAATAAACCTTTCAGAGGTGGGAGTGGGTGGGGTGGGGTGGAGTGGGATTGCGTGTGGCAGGAGGTAAAGTATCATAATAATTATTTACTGAGTTGTTTGAATTCCCTTCTTACACATGACTGGAAGCCATGCCAAGCCAAACCATGGCCATGCGACTTAAAAACATCTCATGGACTAGCATTCAGACTCCCAGCTGTGTGTGAGACAAGTGTTTTCTATTCATTTCAGTCCTTAGCCATGGTCATTGCACACACATAGTATCAGGGAGATCACAAGTTTAAGTGCCACTGGGGACTTTGCAAAGAACTCTTGGGAATTATTTATTAGTGATAAATGGCTAGATACATGTAAAAACTTCCTATCTTAAAATAGTGATTTCTTGGGTAGTATGCAACCCTTATTGTGAAACCTACAGGATGAGACATTAATTAATAAACTTTTTTTTAATAATGTAAGCAACAGTTCTTTCATTAGAAAACTTTTTCAATAATTGTCAGTCCCAAGGGTTTCTATTTAATTTATGACAGTTGTGATTTATAATAATTATTTTAACTGTGGTAAAAGATAATTGTTTGATCCTTTGTAGGATATTGGTCAGAAAATGAAAGATCAGTTTAAATCAATGCCTGATGAATTTATGACCAGCCCTCTTGCCTCAAAAGCTAAGGTGATACTCGGTCTTCTACGCAGATTTATTTAATGGGTAATTGTAAGTATTATTAGTAACAAAACTCGGGTTAAATGAAATGAGTTCATGAGACATTTTGAGACATCTATATATAAAATGCCTCCTGTGACATTTTTATTTATAAATCCTGCAAGGAAAATGTTAGGTCCATTATAACTGCAAGAATATCAGACCTACAATGAGTGACAAAAATGTTGATACACTTTGCAGTACAATTCTATTTTTAAGCATCTCTGAAACATTTCTCCCCAAATAATTTTGATTTACTGTATTCTATTTTTAAGACTGCACAGACCACAGAACCTACACATCATTGAATTGGAGGACTGGGGTATCAGAGAATTAACGCTAGATGCAAATGAAATAGATTAAAGGGGTTAAATATTGAAAACATCATTTTTGAACTAGGTTTGTTGCCCATTGTAGGAACTGACAATACAGACCTCTGTACACTTAATCTATCCAAACTGAAGACCAAGGATTGGTATTCCCCTAGTACTGTGCTGAGATACATTACATAACTTACCAGTAGTTCAGTAATTAGGACTTCTCAAGTGTGTTTGATAGATTACATATGGGACCTGCAATGAAGCATTCTGGTTGGTTGATTTTAGTTATTGGCCCTCCTGGCTGTCTGAGACACTGTAAGACACTGTGTCCATCAACGAAATCAAAGTATTGATTATTATAATCCGTCAAACATTTTTGCTTGCGCACGATTGGTGACATAATATGCCCCAGCTACAACTGGGGAATATCCAAGTGATATTCGCCAATTTTCAACAGATCTTGCGTGTTACAAAAAATAGTTGAAGGATAATAAACACAATAGCCTCCATTTGACATTAAATATGTACTCAGATATTAGTCCCTAGACATTATCTGTTCCTCAAAGCTCACGGTTTTTCTCAAGCTTCGCTCGCAGAAAATTGTTTGCTTCTTGGAACAGATACTGTCTGTAGGCAAATATCGATAATTTATTGGGTTTTTTTATTTTTCTTATGTTTGAGTGTTATGTTGTCATTGTTTAGGAATTAGTTCCCATGGATACACAATCTAGTTTTCAAAGCAGTCGATTACAAATTCAGGCCATTCATAATAGTGTGGAAAAGCTAAAAGATATTGCTGACAGAATGACAGCAAGAGCACTTGGTAAGTCATCAGTTAAAGGTCTTGTTAATCATGAGAAAGTTGATATGTCATTAACTTTAAATATGACAACCAAACTAGAGAGTGTTTTCACTTGATGTCAGAGCAGCCATGTTGGTCTCTCAAAACAATGAAATGGTGGCATGTTAAGGTCCCAAACCAATCTTCTTGGAGTTGAACTCTTTACTGCAAACACTTTCTTTTGTACCAATAAATTTGCATGACATGCTGACCACATAAGTGAAAATGTTGTGTTATTTCTTCTAGCCACTAAGGTTGGTCAATTTGTTTAAAAATTATGGTATTGATTTGCTTTTATGACTGAACTGGGTGACTTTATGAGATCTTTTCATTGCCACCCAGGAACAATTACACATAACATTGCATATATATTTAGTATAGAGGGGGTAAGTTTTTAAAGAAACTGTGGTGCTGCGTCAGTGGGGAGTATAACAAGATAATTTGGTTTTATCAACTGGGTTGATAATGTGAATTGGCCACTATAAAGAGATTCGAAAGCTGACGTTTTGAGCTTTAGCCCTTCGTCGGAGTGAATCGCTCAGACAAAGGGCTAACGCTCGAAACATCAGCTTTCAAATCTCTTTACAGTGGCCAATTCACATTATCAACCCAGTTGATAAAACCAAATTATCTTATATATTTAGTACATGAGTTTTATTGTTTCAAGTTGTAGCTGTTCATTTCAGAGAAAAGGCCATTAAGTTCTTATTCTCGGTATTGGACTGGAATTAGCTTGCAATGAAGGCTCATGTGGGGACATATCATTAAAAAAAAATTTAATGACATTTGCACTTAAAGACTCCTTGTGTTAGCCTCTGTTGCAAGCTATTCCAATCCAATACTGAGACTACAAAAATGGTGTATTGTAATCAGTTAAAATTTGTATGTTTTAGTAACTTACTGGTAAAAAAACATATGTTTTTACAGTATATTTGTGAACATTTTTCACTTGTGAAGATTAAAAAAGGCTGAAAAATGATAGACAGTGTAGTTTTTAAAAGTGAAATGTTTTGGACTAATAGGTTTTCATATCATTCACTTGAAAGATGACTTCTTGGTCAAGAATGTTAGATTTTTACAACTGATTTATAATTTAAGGGTATTACCTGTATAATAAATTATTAAATGTTGCTTTTATTTTGTTCATGAACAGCATTTTCTTCTGACATGCTTCAATTTGCCAAAGAGCTGACGTGAGTATAACAGGAAACTTTTAATTATCCTGATTTAGTTGCTTTAAGTGATCAGTTTTTTTGTGTGTGGAAATTAAAATGACATCCTCTCTGCTTGCTTAAATTCTATTGTCTATAGAAAATGATTATTTTGAAGCCAGGATAGAGATTTAAACTAACTGGATCTGATTACATAGAATCTACAGCTTCATGCATAGAAACAAAAGACACATGTTCACCACTTAATTGCCACCGCAGGCTCTTAATAAGGATTGAAAACATCGTGTTGTCATCACCCGGGTTGCACTGAATTATTGGTCTCTATTCTCTTAGGCCTAATTCACACCAGCAACATAGCGACATAACCGACTTAAACAACAAAACAACAAAACAACCTTTCAAGATGATAACATAGTGACATAATAGCTTATGTAAACAGTAACATAAATACTCAAGGAAAAGATCAGTTTTTTTCCTTATGTCGTTATGTTCATGCTGTTATGTTGCTAATATGTCATTATGCCAGGATATTCACACTGAAAAACATAACATTATCATGTTGTTCTTATTTTGTTATGTTTATGTCATTGTGTTGTTGTGTTGCTAGTGTGAATAGGTAAAACCAACCTTTTCATACATCACCACCAACATCCCCTTGTTCGTCCATTATCCCTTCATGGCTGTAGTCTTTTAAATTTGATATTTCCTTTGTTGCCTTTATCAAACTTTTATTGAAGTAATGATTTAATCCCAGCTGAGATAAGTATGAATGTCATACAGATTGTGTCATATACATTCATAGGGCTCTTAGCAATGAACCGCACCCAACCACAGTGTGGGCTAGTGGTAATGACACCACGTGGGGCACCCTTAAACATGGCTTTACTGGAATCACGCCTTATTACTCCAAGCTTTCTGAAAGAGGAGCCACTTGGGTAAGTGAACGACTGCCAGAAGGTATTACGAACCATACCATTTTTCATTAATGACAATGACAATGACAGTGATAATACTGTTTGATTGATAATGTTAGCCCACATTTGATATATCAATATTTGGTCATTTTCCAAAAAATTTGGGTTGCTATTTAGAAAGGATGTCATAATCTGAAAATTGTACTTTTAACTAAAGAATACTATGTGCATGGTGAAACTCTCTAATCATCTCAGCATAAAATATAATGAAAACTTTATCACTCTAGGTCTGTAGAGTGACCATCACAGGTCTGTGAGCGTACCATAACAACATTAAATACAAAGAAAGCTCTAAAACTGAGAGCTTATTACCGTAAGAAATTACATCTTCCATTGAAGTGCCTATCACCCTTTGAGTCAAAAAGTGTCAAAAATGTATACATATCTGAGACGTTCTGCGAAAAAATAAATTGTAATCCCCTAAAAGCCCTTTTTGTTCCATATTGTGTACAGTGAAGGAGCAACTGACAGATGATATGCTCACTGTACCCAGATTTTGATAACAGTATAGTTTTGCTCCTTGCTTGTTGTACCAGAACATTTTCATATAACAAGCTAGAATTAATGTGTGTACATTTTGTACAAGCCCATGGCCTTATTCCAGGAGGGCTTGTTATTGGAAGGATTTTTTTGCCTAGGATTCAATGGGCATATTTTTGTTGGGAGTGGGGAGGGGTATATATCAAAATTTTGTAGGACTTCTGATGCTGACTATCCATGTTCATTCTTGGCCTTCTTGTGTTTTCCCAAGATTACATTTTCTGCCACCACCATTTCTGCTACCATGTGCCATGTATATTAGAATGCTTTACTGGAAGATCACATTAATAATTATTATTTTAATTTCATTGCTCCCCAGTTTAGTAGAGAAGATGCAGGTGCAGTTGAATATTTAGCCTTATTCTTGGACTTAACTTCCAGTTACAAGGTATGGAATTACTTTGTAATATCAACTTTTGAAAACCAGAATTAGTTTTTAATTGAAGGCTTTCATCACTGTAAAAAGGGCATAATTGTATAGCTTTTTGGGCCGATTTTAATTTTTTCAGGATCAAGCTAATTTTTGGCAGACTGACTTGCTTTGACATGAATAGCATCATTCTGTAATTTATTGTTTTTGTTCATTTGCACTTCATTTTCGAGAAATAACGTATGCAAAAAAACAGTTTTCCAAGGGTATCTTTTAGAGATCTTTTGTTGAATGAAAAGCAAAAGAAACCTTTTGTTTTGCTGAACGATGAAGTCACCGAAGCTATTTCTTTTTATTTCTCAAAAACGAGCACAAATCAACAAAAACAATTACGCAGCAATGCTTTTTCAAATAAGCACTACTTTGATTACTTTCTGCAAATGAATCCAAAACTGAAGAAGAGGAAGCGTCATACAACTGTGATTGTTATACCTCTCTACTCAAATATGTTTTTCGATTAGAGGAGAATGTGTCACATGTTGTTGGTCAAAACTCACTAACTCCCTAGGGAAACAACAACTTGAACTTTCAACTCGCACGTGATCAGGTCGTGCTCCTTGAAACCACAGCAAATTTGTGAGCCAGCCGGCACCAAGCAAATGATTTCTTCACAGTTTTTTTTTATTTTTGAGTTGGTAGGTGTAACAAAACACTTAATGACTGGCCCCCGTGGGAAACAGTGAGTTTTGTTTCTTCTCAACCTCAATGTTCCCTCATTGAGGGTCTTGGGGAAACAAAACTCACTGTTTCCCTTGGGGCCCGTCATTAAGTGCTTATTATATTGGTTATCATGATATTGTACCAGGAACTGTGTGAACGACATGAAAAGGGAGTATTAAAAGATCATCAAAACTCACTGCACAAGATGCAGCAGATCAAAAAGCGTCAGATTGCTGCACAAGCAAAGGGACAAGAACAAGCAGTCGACCAACTGGAGTCCAAAATAGTTGAACAAGAGACGGACATCAGTAACATGGAAAACCGGAACTTTTATTCACTGCATTGTCTTCAGTTAGAGACCCAGTTGGTGCATGCTAACATGAAGATATTGGCTATTATCCTACAAAAAATGGTTGCATCACAGGTATTGGGACACAAAGAGGTAAGATGTCAACTTATTGCCAGCACTCATTACTGGCATTCTTTAAGGAAAAATATTCCAAGGGTAGGGGAAAGTTTTTTATTTTTATCGCAACATTGAAAATAAAGATTGTGTCTTGTGTCATGGTTTTCTTCTAGATGGCAAAATTCTGTACTTAGAACCAAAACACACTTGTAAAGAGATCAAAATGGTAAGGAATAAGCATAAAGAAGAATCAACCAATGACTTAGAAGCAATGATATCTTCCTTCGGGTTGCAAGAAGGTCTGAATCAAAGGTCTTCCTGAATACATATAAACCAAAAGCACGCTATGGAACACTGTGGACAAGTTTAAAATGGACTTTCTCATCTACAGTATGGAAATATCGCTAGTTCAACCAAATGTATCACTTATTAAAATTAGCATTCTCTTCTAGAGGAATTGTTTTGGTGTTATTTATATAAATGTTTCAGCTGACTTATTCGGATAGCACAAATATACTTTTGGAGAACGCTTAAATCCAAGCCACCATTTTTCATGAACACGATCTTTATGTCATTCACCTATTTATTATTATACAGCATTATAGATATTAGCCTTATTGCTGCCATTTAGTGAAGTTTGCTGACTTCGCACTATCCGTTCAGAACCTCATATATTTTAAGCTTGGTCATGTCATTAAGGTGGCTCAAAACAGTTTTCAGCACTTTCCTCACTCAGATTTGATGGGCCATTATGACCACTCTTTATCAGTTGATGCTACAATTGTGGTATCAAAAGACTGCCCAATTTTTGGTCAAGATGTTGGTATCATTTTTGGGACAGAAGAAGTTACCATAATAACAGTGTGACCTGCTAAAAGCATCCTTAATGTTAGCTTTAAGTCCTCATAATTCAAAAATGACATGGTAAAACCCATTGTTTTTCATCAAACTTTGATTAGCAGGATAAGGTGCAACTTTTGGCAAAGTTTTAAGAAATTCTAGGGGTTCAGAGCCACCTTAAATTTTCAAATATTTAAGGTGGCTCTTAACCCCATGCACAGAATTTTTTTACAATTTTGCCAAGAGTTAAGTCATATCCTGTTGATCAAAATTTGATAATAAAAATGGGTTTCACCTTGAAAATGATGGCAGTCACCTAAAAAGGCTTGACTAGTATCCCACTAATTAGGAGCAGCAATGGCCCTTTAAGTTATATTAAGATAATTAATAAAATGTTTTTGGGAAACGTTTATCATTAAGAATGGAACCTCAGATGATGGTTACCTCTCTGTCACAGTCACCCTTCCACAACAGCATTTTCATCCCCCCAGTACCAATCCATGCTTTTTAGTCTGGACACAACAGCTACCTCTCACAATGGCTATCTGCTTCTGTCCCAGGGTGTTCATGGTAGATATCAGGTTCAAGTATATATCTAATACCATAATTGACAAATTACTCTTCACTTTGGCTCGATACAATAAACAAGTAAAAAATGCAGGATTGTAAGTGTAATTAGTCACCCATGATATTAACAGGTAATCAAATAGTGTGCTCATGAAATGAAAAAATTATCTGATTTGCATTTTGCCAATGTGCCAGTAATTTCCCTCATGTAAAGGCTAGGAAAATTATTAGAATGTTGACAAAATGCATGTGAGATTATTTCCTACTTTCACTTTCACCACTTGACTGCCCATACAAGTACTTATCTCATTCTTACACTACCCTTCCCCTTCTGAACCCATGAAAGAAAGTATCAAAATGGACACTGAATTTGCTCTATATTGCATTGTGTTAGACATGATAGTTTTCGACAAATGTTTGCAAAATGGTTTGCTCGTAATATGTTTTTTTTTTTTGTCACACCTAGGTTGGTGAAGTGTGGAACGAACTCGAGCCACATGTGGATGGTTTACTTCCCAGCAATTCCCCTGCATCATCACCACCTGGATCACCTCCCACGATGTAATGTTAGAACCCTGTTTGTTGAACATTCCATCTCAAGGCACACAGCCATTCAGTCAGGGCATATGGCTCTCTGGGAGATTTTAGAGAACAAGCATCTCTTGTTAGACCTCCCATAGTCTGCTATGGTATTAACAATGTCTGGGATAACAATGTTATTTGGTATCTAAAGGATCGACTAACTTTGTTAGAAAATAAAAATAATTTAATTTAATCAACACAGCTACTATACACTAATTGACTGGCAAGTTGGTAAATGTGTCTTGGCTGATGTGTTGGCTGGATCAGATCTTGTATCCAAGACTTGGTACTTAAATCACAGACAGCTTGACACAAAATGTGAGACAGCTACCTCACAGCTTCAAGGCATTATCATGCCTTAATAATTTCAGAGTTATCTTTTCAAGCCTGTTTCTGAATTTATGCCCTATCTTTTTTGAACACAAGGCTTCCATGTAGATAGCTAACATAAATATTATTAACTAGCTGCCTTGTTTTCAAGCACCCATTGCCTTTTTTTCAGTGAAAGGTGAAAAACAGAGAGCATGGGAGTAATTCTGGACACCTTTCTGAGTGTAACAGTCCCACACGTGATAACAGGCCCACACAAGAGACACAGCAAATCAGTAATTTTCCATACATGAAGCTTATCTTGCATATTATTCAGCCTGTTTGTTCTGGAAAATTATTTTCAAATATTGGATATTTTCTATGTGGCACTTTGGGGTCCTTGTACAAGGCAATGTAATGAAAGTGTGTGCATGGAACTTGTGTTCTCGCTCAAGTGCAAATAGAATCATTTTTAAGCAATCCCCCTATACTCAGTTTTCTGAGTTATCAAAAAATTTGAAATATTCAAGACACTAGTTGGAGAGGATTTTTCTAACAGAAAATTATTTTGCAGTAAAGATAAAAATACTTATAAAAGAGGTGAAACAAAACACGTTGGTGAGCCACTACAGAGGCAATCTTTGTAGATTCATTCATGTACTTTTGAAACAAAAGGTTAGCGTTAAAATACTAAACTTTTGTCTAAATAAAAGAGGCATAATATTATCACTGCTACTTAAAGTACTGATCATTCATCATTCAGTATGGTTTCAATGTAGAGCTGCATAATTTGTACATATTATCATATGCAAGTGCTACACATTAGCTTTTAACTGATTGGTTGTACACTAGGGTTTCATCCAGTGATGTAAGCATTTTAGCCACCTTACATGTGTACAGTGTAATAAACCAGTTGTGAATGACAGTACTGCTTGATGGCTTTCAATTGAATGTTACTCACCTGCAGAGTGGGTAATTCGTCCACAGAGTTAAAGTGGGATCCACAGCTTAATAGCTCCAACGTAAAGTTTATCGTCACACGCCAGTTTCATCCTCACACTGAAACCTAGCAACTAAATGAACGTACCGCTCAATAGCTCTCATTTAAATGGTCACACACTTACATTTCACCTTAAAAGTTAGAACCACCTTGAACTGCTTGCATGATGGTGCCACGTGAAAGAACTGCTCAATAACTACCATTTAAATGGTCACACACCTAAGTTTCATCAACAAACTTAAAAGCTAGAACCACCTTGAACTGCTTACATGATGATATTACATGAAAGCACCACTCCATAGCTTTCATTTGAATGGTCTGACTCTCACTGAGAACCAGCATTTCATTGACTGACTTTTAATTCAGAACAAGGTGAATGTTTGACTTGAGTGCCGAGCTTCAAGTTACCTAATTGTCTTTATCTAAGCCATTTTGATTTATCAAACAAGAGACAAAGAAAGTTCATTCAATCACTAGCTGAGTTTGTTCTTGGTAGTCCCAATTAAGTTCAACTCCTCAGCCCTGCAGGAGGCTTGGTGGCCTCATGGTTAGTAAGCTTGTCTCCGGATCAAGCGGTCTGGGCTCGAGCCCTGCCCAGGGACATTGCGCTGTGCTCTTGGGTAAGACACTTAAGTCTCGTGGTGCCTCTTTCCACCAAGGTGTATAAATGGCTACTGGTGAACATAATGCTGGGGGTAACCCTGCGATGGACAAGCATCCCATCCAGGAGGGAGTAGAAATACTCATAGTCGCTTCATGCTACAGAAACCAGGATAAGCTCTGGCCTGGTGGGCCACTTGGTCCATATGCAGACTTTACCCTCTGCCCTGTGATCTGAAGACTCAAAATATGCATGCATCCTCTAGCTACCGGCTGTTGAAATTCCTGTGTCAATTGAAAAAAGCATGATTTGTCTCACATAAATGGCCCACAAACTTGTAGCTTTCAAGGAGCTACGTCACGGTTTGGGCATATTGAAAAGTTTAGCCTCAATTTTTCAAATTCGTCGTTTTTAATCTGTGTTGATAATCTCCATCCTTTGCCATCCTTGTTGCTTCATGGTTTTTCATTATCTCTTTGGTGTTTTTCTATCTTCTTAAACTGTTATTTTCAGGTTTCCTACCATTTAAAGGTAATTTTGCATGTGGCCAAAATAACTCAAAATACTGTGACTGAGCTCCTTTAAACCTGACCTGTATATCAATAACTTTCTCTATTTACCTTTTACATTGAAAACACTGCATTGTAATGATATCAAGTACAACACAAGTTCTGAAGATGTATTAAAATCTATTTTAACAACATTTTATACTGACCAGTGGTATATTTTTATTGACTATTATGGTCATACTTTGAATCAACCCTGCTGTGGAGAGTGGCCGTGCAAAAAGGTATTTTACAAAATGAAGCAAACTTGGTACCACAGATTTTGTTTAGGATTTTGGGGTTTTGCTGGTTGTAGATTACACCATCACCCACAAAGATAAAAACTCTTACCAGGTCTTTCACCTGTCTTTGGAAAAGCAAGCAGCCGAAGCTTACAGACTCTTAGAGAAGATAGTTAAAAAATAATTTGATTACCCCGTGGTCTTGATTAGATAAGAACTAGGACAACACTCTTAGTGGAACAGCTTGACTTTTAGATTTGCAAATTTCTGATGTTCTTAGTTCCAGGGTGTTAACAGTACATTTGTGGTAAGCAAAAAGCACTGCTTCCAGTGAGTTAGCCGACAAGTAAGTCTCTTGTTTGGTCACCAGTTCATTTCTTCCAGCTTTGAGTTGTGTTAAACCCCAAACAACAGTCTGCTTGCAGTATGTGGGCCTGATAGTAGGATCATTCAAGAAAACTGCACAATATTTGTTTACGAGTATTATAGAGGGCCACAAGTTTATTACCTTTGGCAATAAAGTCTTGACTTACTGGCCGACCGACCGACTTACTAACACCAACTTGTTACTGTATTCACCTACATTCTGTCACTCTATCCAACATGGCTGGCAAGTAGCACATATTATTTAACCCTTCTCTCCCTAAGAGTACCATTTGGCACACAATGTCATAACTTTGAGAATTTTTGAGAGATTTCTGTGAATTTTGCCACAAAAATTGTCTTGTAAAGATCTGCTCAATGAAAACATAAAATTGTGAACCCTCCTATCTAAGACATGATTGACCACCCCCACAAGTTCCCAATTTCTTTTTAAGATGCACATGGAATGCAAAGCTTGTTTCAAATCAAGCTACATACTAAGACCTGCTAAATGAGGTATAGTTCAGGGGTATATTTATGATATTTGAGTTGATACATGTTGGACGTTTTTCAGTTTCACAGTTTAAAGCAATTTCTCTCAAAATGACTACCTCCTTTGTAGCTGCAGTGCTGATGTCAGTTCTTAAATAAGCTGCTCAGTGGCTTTCAAATGGTATGTTGTACGCAGCCAGAGATTCTTTATTTGCTAATTTGGGAAAAACTGCTGTTTGCCTTAGGGGTTAAAGGGTTAAGACACCGTGTCAACATCAATGTTGACAGAGTTGCACAAAGATACATATTTGAAACCATTATTTCTAGACAAATCTTAAATCTGGACCTGGTATGACTGTGACTTGCACTAACAAAACAATTTTATCCAAACTCCAAGATTGTCTTGTGCGTTATTGTAGTCCATGCTTTTTTCCGAACAAGTAAGCTGTTTTGGTTTAAAATGTTCTTTGACACTTTTACAATATTATTGTGAATAGATATCATAAAAAATTATGGTCTAAAACAAATGAAAAAGCACAAAATGCAATTGAAGTACACAGGTTTTATTTGCATGGAAACGTTATATTCAATGTTGGTTATAGTTACATTCTTTTATCTTTCACTTTTGGCACTAGATCATTCTTAACTGGATTGACTTAAATTATGCAAGTCAATGGTAAAACAAATTGATCAACAGACTGGGGACGAGACTGCTTTCAGTCTATTAACTATATTCCTTCTTACTTTCAAAGTCCAGCTTTGCATTTAATGTACCTGTACATTTAGCAAGTCTAATCAGTCTTCTTTATGCACTGCAATATTGCATATCTAATGTTTCAGTTAATTTTACACCTTTACACTTGGGGTAGCTTCTAAGCTTAAGTCTGCATACAAGCCAAGTGGCTGAGTTTGTCTCTGGTTTCTGTAGCATGAAGAAATTAGGAGTACAGCTGTAGTTCTACCCCCAGATGGAATGCTTGTCCATCACAGGGTTAGCCCCAGCATAAATTTGCCTGTTCCCATTTTAACACCTGGGTCGAGATGGGCACTGTGAGAGTAAAGTGTGCTGCCCAAGAACACAACACAATGTCCCCAGCCGGGAATGGAGTGCACTAACCATGAGGCACCATGCCTCCACTTGGGACAGGTTCTACACTTACTTAAAAATAACATTCAAAAATCGCTTTCTTGACTGATTTTAAATGTTAATAAGGGTTTAGAATAATCAGACTACTAGCTTGTCTGACTCCTTATATTTCAAACTTTCAACTTTAAAATTGATTAACAAATCAAGTCCTTTTTCTGTCCACTTCCACATCTCCTCCATAGAACAGACTTGACGGCGCAGTGTAATGGTTTGTGCCTCTTGTTAAGATACCCTGGATAAATTAAACAAAAGAGTTGAAGATGAGTGTAAAGGAAGAAAATGGCAAGGAGAACTTTACCCTCGAGTGTTAATAACAACTAAGCTGCATACTTTGAGGCCAGGCTACACAACAGTGTTGGCTCAGTTTATGCTGGATCAGTTCTAAACGGATCCAGACCTAGACCAAGGAAGATTCATGTCTTTTGCACATGAGTAACTGATAGAAATTAAGTGCTGATTTGTTCATGTTCAAGTCTGGTAGTGGAATGCTAGCAGATTGCAGGCCCCATGTAAACATGTTCCTGAGTAAACATACAAGATCTGGTTCAGTCTCAAACTGGATCTATTTGGGACTACTCTCATGTGGGCTTCAGCCTTTGAGAGTCAAGTTCTGTTGAACAATAATTGCTGGCCTTATGAGCTTGTGACTAAAAAGGTTGGCTTCACAATCTAGAGATAATAATATATGCAGAGTTCATGTTGCTCTCATGTGCTCACCCTTCTTTGTTGTTCCTGTCTCCATTGCCATTGAGAGGCTGAAGTGGGCTCGTTCACAGGGTAGATGATCTGCAACTGGGGACAAGATGAATGCAGAGGTGGATCAGAGTGGCGTCGGAGCCTTTTTGTCTCCTCTCGGCTCTCATTTAATTGACTCTTGTAAATCTCAACCTTGGCAAATCAATACGCGAAAAGAATATGTTAAATTACAGATAATTTTACCTTTAACATCCATATGGATTAGCCACTAAGACTAAGATCACAGGCTAACCAACAAAATTATGGCTGGCTCAGTGTTGTGCTTGGGGTAAAATGATAAATTTGAGACCCCAAGACAGGACGCGAAACTCAAAGAAGGAGTGGTGACAACAAATCAAGACAGCAAGACCTGTAAAATTCAACTAACATTCTGCAGGCATCTTTTTGAGGGACTTAATTTGCTGCCCCTAGAACTTTACAAAATTCCAACAGTACTAAATTTGAATTAAATACCTCTTGTGTCAAAGTAGCAATGACCTCTTGAGCATCAGCAAGCTGCTGTTGAAGGTAATCTTTCTCACTTTGTGCTCGTTCACGATCTCTCCTCTCAATTGAGAAATCTTCCTTGTACACTTGTATCTACACAACCACAGTTTAAAATCTGCTTAGTATTACCAATAATAGTCACACATAGTAGGTTATTATAAATAACACTGACTTTGTTAGGTTTGAGATGTCAGTGTTTTTTATTTGTCCTAGAATGATAAGGTAGCTAGATACTTGCAGTCTTCCAGTATGAAAGGAGGCCGAAATTTTTAGTTAGAAAAAGGGACAAGGTAATTAGTTACGGGCAGTTGTGTTATTATAGGCTCATCATACGAACTTCGAAAACAAAAAGGTTAATGGCCATAGGATCATATTGTTGAAGCAATGAACCATTGTTAAATAATCAGAACCATATGGTGATGTTTTTTAACATACCTGTTGTTTAAATACTTCATAATCATCCACATCTAATAATGATGAGCTGCTTGTAGAATCACCATGTCTTTGGTACAGCTCGTTCAGTGTGGTCGCAAGCCTAGTAACCTCAGATCCTAGGGCAAGTACTTGTGTTTCTGAATCTGCAAGCTTTTCCTTAGTTAAGTCCAGTTCTTCCTGAAGAAGTTGACATTCAGTTTCATGTTTTATCTTTAAAGTGTCATAATCTTCTTTCCACTTTTTGTTGACCTCCATAACCTTCAGAACCAAAATTAATACATTTAGGTTCACAGTCAATTTAGCACTTAGTCATGCATTTAAAATCACTACTTCTACCAGAACTTTCTAGGGAAACATGTTGAAGAAGTAAACGAGTAGTAAATGAAGGATTTTCATGAGGAGAAATACCTGATAGGTGTAATAAAGTGTTACTTGAGACTGAATCTTTCTTTAGCTAATCATGCAAGCTTGGGCAAGTAACAGTTCTGCATACTCAGCATAATGATTGTTGTGGTTATTGATATTCAAATTGCAGTCAAGAATGCCAAAACTTTGTAATATTCTATTCACACCCACCTAATCGCATGCATCACTAAATAGATTTTCAACATAAGAGGGAAGATTCTAGTTTAAAATTCCATAAAATTGGGGTGGGGGAATTCTGTAAGATCTTGTGCTAATTTTGGCCCTGACAGACATGATAAACAAGGTCCCAAAAATAGTGTGCACACTTGTTTAGTACACTGTTGGATTTTACCAGTAATGTGAAAACTGCAAAATGCCGTCATGATCTTGTCATGCCAAGCTGTTTCCTATGCAGTCATCCTAATTTAAATGTCACGCTATGTTTACAAAATGGTGCTGATTATCCAGTGGAACCCTTTTAATCTGACTTCTAGTGAGGCAGTCCATAACCTCTGCTCTCAAACCGGTTGCAATACTAAACTGGTCATATTAGGCTCGTATTTAATGATGGATCCAGTGCAATCTTATAAGCGTAACCAGTCATTTAGCCCCCATGATTAGCCCCTAACCGTTTAAAGAAGTCGAAAACACTCTGTCTGCCTATTTTAAGCATGAATATGAGGGCTAACTAATCGACTTCTGATTGGGGCTAAACGGCTAGAGGCTAATCGACTTGGGGGTAACCCTTAAACATGGCAACCATGTGGTAAATAATGATTAAAGAAAGATAAAAGATTAAAAGATACAAATTTGTTTGACTTGATTTGATCAACGATTATTCTAACTTCTAACCTGACATCTAAAATTCTTTAGAAAGGATACAATCACGTACAAGTACATCAAAGATTTTTTAAGAATCTGCTCATTGACAGAAAGTGAAAAGACAACGAAATGCAAGCAATTTATCCAAACTTTGGTTTCCGTAAACACTTACGAACAACCGTCACGCAAGAAATTAATGTGGGCAATACGAAAAAGTTTTTAAAGTTTTGTGTTACCTCATTCAGTTGCCACTCTAAACATTCTCCGCCACCTTCACCGGCAGGTCTTGAAATGTCCCTTGGAAGTGACTGCTCCTGAGAAATGATTGACAATTTTCTATCAACATAACGTTTACCCAAACATTGCCTGCGATTCAGTAACCATTTTGGATTTTTTCTCGTCTGTTGTTTCACACCTAGATGTCACACCTTGTCGAGAAAATTCGAAAACTTAATCTGCTTTTGTAGATTAGATAAGCTTCCTGTAGCAGTGTCCGAAAAAAGTTTAACTTATGCTTTCTATCCCATGAAGATGAAATGCGTCGAGTCTTTTCACAACGAAATGTCAACAATGAAAACGGTTGAAAACGTTTATTACCACAACAAGAAACACGTTGAAACCCGTCCTTGATACATTAAACTAACGACAAAAAACCGTTGAAATAAATTTTGAAGCGCTCATTTAAATTATATTTTCAGACGAGGATACCTGACTGAGGGATAACCGGCAAGGAGGTTACGCAATGTTAATACAATATACATGTAATGGCGCGAATGCTCTCCGAACTCCGAAAGATCCATCTTGTTCTTTGTCCATAGCGTTGTATTTGTAGCGGCATTTATGGATAACATGACTTCATACCTCTTCATCTCTTTTCCTCGATTTTTCCGCTTCTCTTAAGAGTTTTCTTATTCGTGCCTGCTCTTTTTGTAATCTTAAAAGCAGCGACCGTTTCTCTCCTAAAGTCTTGACAAGCGAGCGCTGAAGTTCCAAGCAGTTCTCGCATCGATATTTATCCGCGACGTTTGTCATTTCGGCAGTTATTCTCGACGAACTTGATTTTCTGACTCGGCTAGCAATCTGAGAAAGACTGCTTTATGTGTCCATTATAAAATACATGAGAAAATACAATTATTAAAATTTCCCTTCGAGTAACGACCAAAATTAGACAGAGGGACAGATACCGAAAGATCTGGATGAATCCACATGACGTCATCTTTACGTCACAATGTCTGAACGTGACCAAGCATATTGTTCATGATCATAAACGAAGTTAGCAGGCGAAACAAATCCTCTAAGATTTTGACTTTTTTCAATTATATTTTAGTAACATTTAGTAATATATCACTCGGTTATAAATAATTTCAATAAATCGACGAATAGATGAAGTTAGTCTTCGTAAAATCACGTAAAATCCAGCGCTGCGCTGCGCTTGCTTCTGATATGATAATATACCAAAATATCAACAGCCCAGTCATTCATACGCATCAAACTGCAATATGCTTGGAACGAAATTGCGATATCCCGTCTCAGTGGTGTCGCAACTGAGTACCAGCGCAATTTCGCAACGGCATAAGCTGTGTGAAAGCACGTTGAAGCCCAAACAAAACAAATGTCGGCCCCGACCATCCGCCCGGTGACCTTGTGTGATCGAAGATCACGTAAGTTGTAAAGCAACATAAATGGTCACGTAATTTTTTCGGGGTGATCAGCGTGAAAGTGCCTGGTCTTTTCCTCAGGGATAACAAAACAGAGATGATCAGAATGCTAGTTATAACAAAGCAAGTTTTTATTTACGTTCGAACAGCAAAGGTGATAGGAAACTTCTGTGTGCGTGACATTAAAACCGGGTTAAATACCTGGGCCAAACGATGAGTGACGTCATGGATTAATTATGTCTTGAAACATAACCTGAAACGCTCGAAACAAAAAGGCTAGTAAACGTCAAAACCTTAAACTTCCGGCCACCGAAAACTTTCTACACAAAGGCTTAGGAAGACGAAATGAATGGCTTAGTCCTGTTAATTCACAATAAAGTAAAACGATTGTTTTGGGTCATTAAAAAATCTACACTTCCCTTCTGAAAATAGAACCTAGTAGACCCCTACCTGGTGAGTTTTTCTACCCCTGCTATTCGCACACGCGAGTTCCTAGCCTGTGACCTGGCTCTCTAGTGGATCGAGGATGCAACGAAGAGAAAGTGGGGAGAAAATAGGATAAAAGCCCCCACTCCATTCCTCCTTCGGCCACTTCGATCTAGCTGATTTCAGCCAGTTCCTTTCTCGGCCCTTCTAGCCGCGGTCGGAGCCTTCAAGGAGCTTGTTCACTGGCTAGCGAGTTCCGGTCTGCTGGGTGGTATGCTAAATTTTCCTGGATACAGGAAATTCTTCAGTTACAAGGTGAATATATTTGGGTAGGTTTGGGGAAGATTTCGGAAGTTAGGTGACCTCTTATGGTTGCTTTCCTGTGCAGTCCGCTTTGTAGTGCAGTAAAATTGAAGCATGGATGTTAAAAACATTATGGAATCAGATTCCGTTCTAAGTTTCATCATCTGACGCTGTTGATTTTTTTCGTGATTATCAGTGATTAACACGAGTTCTAAAGCAAACGTAAATTTTAATATCGTGTGAGTAAAGGATTGAGTTAAGAAACGTCTCAAGCTTATTCCTTCCGTTAACTGAAAAACCGCCTAAATGTGGCTACAGCTTTCCTCCAGCATTGGTTTTTAAGGCACAGAAAGAAAAAGATTAACATCAGAGCCCCACAACGACAAACATCAACGGCAAAAAAAATTCGCTATTAGAACATTCTGCAGAAATATCCGAGTCGAATTGACTCAAATGGAAATTGTATAGTTTGGCTAGAAGAGGGCACAATTGAGAGAAAGATTGTTTTACACTCAGTCATACAACAAAACACTGAATCTTGTATCTGGCGTATAACTCTTCTAGTTGGCATGATAGAGCAGGGGAAAAGCTTGCCACTTGAAGAAGAGTTGTCTCTTGCTGCAGATATCGCGCGCGCAATTTTCAACATGGCGGAAACATAGCCACCACATACGCACATACGCACGTATTCGGAAAAATGTGATATACATTTTTATATTTATTGCCGAAAAGCGTCTTTAATAATTAAATCGGCTGGTTTGACGGTCTCTAGTCTCTCCTATTGAACCTACTATCAATTATTCCAAAGGTTGACAAATAAACAACAAAAGTTACTAAATACTTAAGTTTTTCTATGTTTTAAATTTATAAAACTGTTCCCGGCATGCCAAACGTGGGAAATTGCATTTCCGAGAACCTAAAAATTTCCTGGGCGGCAAGCCCCAAAATGCCGCAGGGGCGGCTAGCGCCGATAGCTCGCCACGCCCTATCGAGAATTACTAGTGAGTTTACATGAAGATAATGATGAGGATAAGAGTTAAAACTGAAGACAGCTGTAAACCGCGCTTGGCACTACTGGTTGAAATATTGAAAGTGTCATTACCCAAAACATCTCAATTCTTTCATTTCCAGTTTGGAGAATAAATGTGATACCGAGTAAATGCGTTGTGTCCATAATACAGGCAACAAATGCAAGGAATCGTTGATGTACTTGTAATATTCCTAAACGTGTTGCGAGCGTATTAATTGATCGCTTTACTACGAATGCACAGAACAGGGCTCCAGATCTTATTACCAACGACACTTCCCACAACAGCCAGCATTCAACTATCTGGCTTACCATCCCATTCGTCGGTGACCTAACAACAAAGCTTGCTAAAAGCCTTAGGCGTAAGCGTCTGGAATGTGCGGGACATCTGAATAAAACAGTAGACCACAAAATTATGTTTCTTGACAAGCACTAAAGACAAAACGCCGCCTCTAAGCTAATCAAATGTTGTATATGAATTCATTTGTCCCGGTTGCAATTCTTCGTACATCGGCGAAACGAACAGAACTCTGCTTGTCTGCAGACAAGAACATGCGCTCACCGACAAAGAAAGCGCTATGTATAAACATCTGCGCTATTGTGCATACAAGGTTTATACATCATACCGGACATTTTTATCAATGAGAACAACCTACCTTCTACTGCAACGAACAAAGGATTTCTCACCCAAACTGTGCGTGGTAACACAAACATAATAGACTGCGATGATAATTGGAATCTATTACTATATAAAGAAGCTTACCATGTCAAACGTTCGGCACCATATTTGAACGCTGATTTAAAAGCCAGTGGCCGGAACTATGCCTATTCCCTTGATAGTATGGTCTTTGTTTTGTATTTTTACGTGCTAATGCTCTTGTACCATCTTGCAGTATTTAAATTTCTGCTACCTGTATGTCACCTCAGTCTGAGGATGATATAGAATTATATCGAAATATTACAAGTACATCAACGATTCCTTGCATTTGTTGCCTGTATTATAGACACGATGCATTTACTCGGTATCACATTTATTCTCTATCTCTTAAAACTATCATCGGGTAATGGATTTCCAGTTTATTTTACCAGAATTCCGAATTCCGAATTCGTTTTTAGCGATAAAAAGCACCTTTTGTGATTAAAAGGGCAGTTATTAGGTGAAAGAGCTATTGGTTGGTAGTTTTTGTAGAGACAAGTCGACGTTTCTCCAAGGCTTTCCATCTCACCAGCTTTTCATTTAAATGTGCAACAAAATGATCAGAGCTGAACCATTAAAAGAAAATCGAAACAAGCAGTGACGAAAGTAATTTTCTATAGCTGCTTAAGAACAGTTTACACAGTGATGATTTAGCTATTTTCCTCAGAACTTGGTTTTAAACAGGATGTGACTAGCAGCTCTCACGAAATACTGATAAGTCATCAGTATTGAGCAATATCATTTTTGCCTTCAAGTACATGTTTAAGCTCATGTATGTGTCGCTAGTAACAAGCATAACCTAAGGGCCTTTTCTGTAGCAAAATTTCTAAACCTCCGCATTATTTTACTGAAGCCGTATAGCTTGCTGACATTGCGAGGGATCGGATGTGCGGCGACAGGATCAATCGGAGATGATGACTCCGCTTGCAAACTATCCGGCAACGCACTCTGATCTGATTCTCAGGAGCAAAACAAATCATCTCTCTGCGTAAATCAGGTGGAAAGTTAAAATAAGGTGAACTCATGTTCTAGTTAGTGAAAAGGGAATGGAACTCTTTCTTAGTCGCGCGAGTTTCCTATTGTATGCCAGCTCGGCGGTTAAATCCTGCCTTATCAGTCAGTTTGCATTAAACTAAAAAAAAAACCCCTTCACACAGTGTTCTCAGGTGAGCCTAAAATCATTTTAACCCCACGCTAACCGATTAGTTGGAAATCTGAGCTGCATCGTAATAATTTTGCAGAATGACAAATACCTTTTTAAGGAGCCTTGTACAGAGAGCACGAGAAGACAGAGCCATTTTTTCGTTCACAAACGAAAGCGGGTTCTCGAAGCAGTCTGAAGAGCGGCTGAGATCTTTTAGCTTGTGATCAGCAAAAGTGTTTGCAGCCCTACTTATAGTGGAACACTGATAAAGCCTTCAAGATAAAACGGATGTAGTAGTGACATAATGGTCTGCTTCCCCAGGAAAAAGATTACGTCAGTCTTCCTCATACCCAGGGCCCGCTCACTTCCCTATCCAATACCGGATGTATTTAGTATTTTAGTTTTTCGTGACTTCCCATTTCACGATCAGGCGTCGCCTTTTAAGAACGCTACAACAACAAACAGCGGCATACAAGTAATGAAAAAATTGTCGTCGTGTAGTTCTCGAAAGCGGGTCGTCTTTTTCAAACAACTGAAAAAAAAAAACAGTCATGTATTCGCTGTCAAGAGCTTCCCTTTTGTCAGTCCACTGACTTCCTTTAGCGTATTAAAAATTTAACATCCAGAATCATGTTGATAATTTTATTCAAAACTCTCACTTCAGAAATTGCTCTTAGAGCAAACGTCGAGAGAGAATATCTTTAAAATCAAATAAAAAAGTTCCATTTTAACGCGTTCAGTTGCTAAAATGGATTCTACCATCAGTAGAAATTCTGAAAAAAAAATCTATTTCATCTCATATCCAGAAATGGCAAAACCTGTATATGTCTGCCTTTGGAAAATTTTCAGACCACATCGACTAGCGCGGTGGGACTTACAAAAGGCAAGTCCTATTCCCATTTTTCTTCAGTTTTGTATTCGGCTGAAGCGCTGCGCAATGAAGTGAGTTAATAATAATTTAGGGAATCTCTTATTCAATGACTCGTTTTGCTGCTAGCTTATGCACCGTCCAGAAAGTATAAGTGCACTAAGCAAAAATAAATTTAAAGAGCGCCATAAATTATGCGTCGTGAAACGGCGACAACTTCCTGTTTACCAGATTCTCTATATTAACAGTTGCTTCAACGGTAACATCCTTGCTTTGTATTTACAGTCTAGTCTAGACGAAAAGGTGCATTGCTTTCTCTACCAATGCAAGCAATGTAGAAACTGGAGAACACAGTCATGCCAGCTTATTGTTTCGTGGCTTTTTGCATGCATGAACTTCCGGCGAAGAGAGAAATCTCAGTGCATGTGTCCACTTACGTGAAGCTAAGCTAAGCTATGCTGGTCGCTCCTATGGAAAGTGCGATCTAAAAAAAACACCATTCAAGACTGAAAGGTATGTAAAGAGAATGATAATTTCAGTTATAGTTCCTTATAGCAAAACATGCTTGAAAAATCTAAGTGAAAAGCGATCCGCCTAATATGCCTCTCAGGTATTGCGGAGTGTTCCATTTGCATCGGGGAATTCGAAACCCTGTTCTTCAACAAGCGGAAGTCTGGTCCCTTCGCAGAGGAGATCATAAATCAGACATGTGTACTTAGTGCAGTGCAAAATGTAGTAAGAGTGGTGCAAATAATTATGCTAACGCACAGTAAAAAGCTCAGTGACTCGCTCAAAGAATGCCCAGCCGCATGGTGCGAGTCTTATTGAACTAATCTCAATGTGTATAGTATCAGGAGCCCATGGGCTCCTGGTAGTATGTAGTCAGTTGCAGGGTAACAGCAACATCCTTTCTCCATGCACCGCCTCCTCCTTTTTCTCCTCCTTCTCCTCCTCCTCCACCTCCTCAGTATGGGCTTTCCGATATTAAATTTGGACTTAAGGGTAATTAAAAAAAAAAAAAAAAACACTCGGGTGGGCCGAGAACCTGGCTAAAATCAGATTGTAATATTTCTGGCAACCTCAGAAGCATGTGACTTAAACCAGCCTGGCATGACATTCATAATCTCCTAACGCGATAAAAGATTTATCTAATCGCTGAAAGCTACCTTAAGAGATCAAGGAGAAGCTTGGAGTTTTACCTTCAAGAATTGGCTCTTTCTGTAAGTTAATATGAACGGTGGACAAGCTACAGATTTAAATTCGAAGCTGGATGCCGCCCGAGGGAAATGCCAAGTGCTTCAGCCTTGACCTTCTAATCAACTAGCAACAAACCTCTATCTCTAGATCACTATCCAAACATCAGGAATTTTCCAAATCTGGATCTTTCCCTACTGTAGATGCTCACTAAAAATTTTCAAAATGCAAATATATATAGCCGAAAACTACAGACATCTGCATGATCCAACGAGGCTAAAAACGTACTAATAACCCAAAAAGCAACAAACACAGACAGTATCATTACTAACTATACTTCAAGTTGTAAAAGAAATGTGTTCCTGTACTCTTCAGTAATCTTTTAGTTTGAAACATTTAGACCAAAAAAAAAATTGCGATCCCAACAAAGCCGATTCCTTTGGGGTGACTTAAAAATACAACTAGTCATTTGTTAAAAGTTGAAGAAGATGAACAGTTTATTATTAGACCACTGAACTACGATTTACCTTTTTTTGCTCAGCAAGAAGACTTGAATCCAACCCAACTTGAGCCATGGTATTGTATAAAGTGAAGGTTTTACACGTTGCTGCGCTCGATTATGTTTTCTTTTTGAAGTGAAATAACATTCCCTCTTTTGTTCTCTTAGTAACTGATCAGTTATGGAATTTGTTCAGGTTTTTATCAGGATTCGGTTTATTGATGCGTCATCAAAAGATACCACAAAAACAATGTAGATTTGAAACGGTATCCTGTCTGTTGTCGTGCTGTCTACTAAAAATAACTCTACAGTTACTTTTTTCAAACTGGCATCCAGCCAAAATCTAATGAGATCAAAACAATCACACATAGAAAACAGGAAGCGGAACACGGAAAGATCGTTTTACTTTCGTCACTACACAATTAAACTAGTACCGTATTTTCTCGGTTAAATCGGCGCCTGGTGGAGCAGGCTTTTATGTGACTTCTGCTGTTTTTTTCTCGAGCCCGGTTATTATTAAGCAAGGGTTTTTATTAAATACTTTTCTGTCACATCCGTGTATCTTGCCGTTATCCCTGCAACCTCGTTCCCAGTTTCAAAGGGAAATGCCTTGACAACGAGGTTGTTATCCCTGATTATTATTATACGTCGAATTCATGTTTGAGGGGCGTTTTTACTAATTGCTGGTTTTCAGTGTCACGCAATTCAAAATAGATCAAAAATAAATATCAAAACCGGTCAATAGATAAAGTCCAGAATCTGGGAAATGAAAGAAGGTAAATATGCAAAGACTCTCGCCAAAATTCTAGTCACAGCAATTTTTCTTATGCGAGATATGCGGAGAAATTTTTTACCCAAATTTATAGAGATTTGTATGGAGACGCCATGCTGGTGCCCATCCGTATGGGCACCAACATGGCGGCCGGAAACCAACAGAAACATCTGTCACTGAGTTTTTCTACAAAAACGTAAATTTATCCCTCGAGGAACTCTAAAACATCAAAATAATACTTTTTCTAACACATGAACTGTTCAGATAGCCAAGTTTCTCAAAATAAGTCACTTTTTTAACCATCATGACAGCTCTCTAGGCCGTCATGTAAATGCCGCGTCACGCAAAAGCTTAGAAATTCAGGCGTAGTGTATCACCAAACCAAGAACCCATTCGGAGCGAAAATTTGTATGAATATTAGCTTTCAGCTGCTCTTATACATCATTTAAGTAAAATCTCAGGAAGATCAATAGTTTTGTAGTTCGAATTTTAGTGACGTCATGTGAAAACCAGCTATATATCTTGAAGACATGATTTTTACTCTGGAGCTGGGCATTTGATCGAAAAATTTTGGTAAATTACCAGTTACCTTGTATTTCCTGTTTTTCTCTTCAGCAAAGACTTAAACATAATAAATGTGATTGCTATACATTAGCTACACCACCGAACAACGATCAAACTGTCAGGTTTTCATTGCTATCATCACAGGCGACCCAAGTCCAGTGTGCCATGAACTTGGTTTAGTCCTTAACATGCTAAATCAAAGCTACTAATGTAGAAATAACCTTCACTTACCACAATGATTCAATTTAGCGCTCGGGGGGCTAATTTACTTTAGGTAACTCAAGGGAGGCCGCTTATAAGAGAACTTGGAACTCTTATTAGGGACCGGGAACACTCATTTCTTTTTGAATGTATACATCTGAATGAGGTACAACGCACTTAATTAATGAAAAAAACAGCAGATACTTTAACTCAAAAACTGTAACAAGAGGGGCTCTGATGGTCATAATGTTCATTATTATTTTTACGATAACTGCAGAAATTCTCGCGCGCTCATTGGCCAATTTTCCTTGTCAATAAGCGGACAGACACATGAATTTATAGTTAATGCAATGCGTCAACGAGCTACAGCGGACAATTTGTTATCGTAAAAAACAAATTGGCGTCAGTTTTTCATGAGTCTGTCCATCTGCTTTGGCAATATTATGATGAAATTCATGATCAATAACAGGACAGACGCATGAAAAACTGACGTCAATTTGTTAAATGGCAAGCTTCGTGGGGGGGGGCAAGAAGAACCGAGTCCTGCGCGGTGATTGATTACCCGAACGAGCAAAATGACGCTATCTCGCCCGCTCGGGATAACCCGCTGTCCCGCAAGAAAATAATGTACTTTTTTTCATATAATAGATCCTTTATTGACCAAGCTTGTTTGGTCAAGATGGTTGGATACTGGCCTGGTTTTTTTTTTTTTTTTTTTGTGCGAATTTAAGGACCTCGACTCCGTCTTGCAATCGGTCCGTAAACACACAGAAAAGGAACTTGGCCAATATCCAGCCATCTTGACCTCAGGCAGGCTTCATAATTCATCCGTCTAACCACATCAGTCTAATTCAGTCGGAATCAGTATATTCTATATCATTATCTTGGATGTCATTTTCGCTAGGAGCGCTATTCGGAAGGGTGCGGTTATTGGAATCGAGGCGCTTATAAGAAACGGGGCGCTTATTTGAAGGAGATCATTGCTGAACCTCAACAAAGGGTTGTCTTTGTGTGTTTTACGTAATTTGGGCGCAAACTCTGTTTTTACAAATGAGTTTGTGGCTTCCGCGTTTTATCGATGTCGTTCTTCGTTGTTTCCCGTCGTGTGCGCAGCGTCAAAGAGCAGTGGCCACAAATTGAATTTGGGTTACCTGCGCTATGGCAGATTGACGTCAATTGATAATGATGCAAAATTAACAACTGATTCTGACGCAAATCTGACGTTCTGTACCGGTGTTTTTTTTCATCTCAGTGTTTTTTTTTTACAGAAATCCTGAGGTGTTTAGCCCTGATTCCGGTATAATGTCATGAACTCCAATCTGAGGAATGCAACTGACGTCATAAGAGTAATACCAAAATGTATCAAATTTAGTCAAAAACAGGAAAGGGAAAAATGAGAAAGGGATCCGAAACTGTAAATGTTTGTCACGAGTTCAATTCGTTATCATCTCATAAAAATGAAATCTTTTGACTCCATGATCCATCACTCTCTAGCCGTTCGCATTAGCCTGCGAGCGCCGACGTATTTCCGCCGAAAATTTTCGGCGGAGATAAGCACAGCCGCAAATACCGTGACGTTTGCCTTCGCAGGCTACTTATCATTAGTTCGACCAAGTTCGTCTTGTGTGATCGTCCGGGTGAAGACTGAAAGGCTGACGTTGCGACCAACTGAGCGAAATTCATTTTCAGAGCTAAGTGAATGATGTTTGTCAGTCGATGGTGTTGTAAGTCTGTTGCGTTGAAACTGATTGGTCAGTTTAGCCGCGATGGTATTGGCTGAAAGACTCGTGCATACAGAGCTTGTCAACAGTCATTGATCGGTTTCAATCTGTCTATTTTTAGTCAAATCAAATCGGTATATTGTTGCCTAAATCTGAAGTCGGTAAGTTTGAGGTTCGTTGGTCGATTTTGTTTATGTCGTGAATAAGTCGTTTGTAAGGTGCCGGTAGTTGTTGAAATCTGTTAAAGAGGCATTTGTTCTAAGTTACATGTAGTGTTCCAGCTTTCCAGAGTCAGTCGTTGAAAATAGTTTGTACTGTAATGTACTGTAGTTTGTAAGTATTAAGCAGAGTACCAGTCAGTTCTGTGGTTTGTCTGTTGCTGATGTTCAGCAACTGATGTGATTGTTGATATCACCATTTTAAAGGTTTCAATGCCAGTCTCGCCGATGTAGCTAGGAAGCGTGGCAGTCGGAGCATTTGATCTTGTAAACTGCTCCCTGTCTGTTTTTAGGTTCGTCCCTGTCTTTCAACGTGGGTCTGTAAGTGTCGTAACGTAGTTGTGGGTTTCACTGTGGGCTAGGCGTATGTTGCAGGGCTGTAGGAACCTCGTGATGGTCTCAGAAGTGCCCTTAATCAAGAGACCTTGATCTCTTGCCTTGATGTAAGGAGTATCAGGTGGTGGGTTTCTTTTCGTCAGCGTCAGTAGGTAGGCCTGTCCCGATTGTGCTTGTAAAATGCTGAAAAGTTGTTCGCTAGAAAAAAATATTGCCAAAAAATTCAAAAAGTTGCTACCTAGATTTTTTTTATATATTTATACAAAGGTTAACTAAAGGATTTATTTTTGGTTTTTAAAATAATTGCTAACATCGGTCAAGAAAAATAGCTTGAAACTTAACTTTAAAGAGTTGCTCGCAAATATGGGCGAAATTTAAAGGCACAGTATTGGCCATTATGCTTAGCGCACCTCTCAGTTGTTTGTTTTGGTTTTCACAGGAGCGAGGCGTCTATTGTTTTCAAGTTCTATTCTGGCGGCAAACAAAAGAGTCTTCAGAATTTTCAACATCAGAAAAATGGCCGCTAAGAGATCGCTGCGTGCAGTGCTTAATGGGCAATACTAGGACTTTAAGGGCACTCCTGAGTCTAACGAAACAAACCACATGGTTCATTTGACGTCTTGCTGAACGTTGTGCAGTGACAGGTTATGTGTTCAAAGTTCAAAAAGTTGATAAACATTCAAGAAACCCGCATAAATTGAAGTTTTCTATAAAATCGTTGACTTTTTCGTGCTTGATATGTACTCTGAACCTTTATTTTGCTCAAAAGTTTCTCAGAAAGACAGAACTTGCTCGAGGTTGGTAGAACCGCAAAAAGTTGCTCCAAACTCCAGACTTAGGACGGTACCCTATACCGCACACGCATATACACCGTTCTTCGCAAATGCTTTGGCCCTCTCGCTGGAGAAGACTACTAACTAACTCCTAACTCCAGACTGCATACTACATTTAGGCCCAAATAGCGTTCCGGTTAACCTGAATGCCTGAATAGTGAGTCAATAGTACTCAGGTTAGCCTATTTTCGGTTAGCTCTCGGTAATAGAAATGGGAATACGATATTAAAAGATCTATGGTCTGTAAATAACGGACACCGATTCTGTTCCTCCGTCTTTCGCGCTGTTTGGTTTAATTAACCGCGCGGCCATGGGCCGAGCGCGGTTCTAGGTTTACCCGGGGTTTATTTTTTTTTTTTTAACCGCGCGGCCATGGGCCGAGCGCGGTTCATGGTGTACCCGTGGTTTTTTTTTCTCGCAGTTTTGTCTGCGACCAGACCCAAGCTTCCACTCGGCCAAATTTTGAGTCACGCAACCTGTGATGTTTACTCGCCAAAAGCTGTTGAAACACCGATACTGACTTTCGCGGGAAAAAATTAAAAACCCAGCGTTCGTCAAAAATTATATTTTTTCGGCAGAAATTTAGCTCGTAACATATACATATTTATATTCCTTTGAATCGTCGATGAAATGACCTTTTCCGGATATTTTTTTCGTTCGGGGTCAACAAAAACCTCCGATTACAAAATCACGCCGAACCCACACGTTGCAAAAAAATCTATTCAAAACCCTGACTTCGAAGCGATATAACACTTCAGCGTTAATAGCTACCACACATCGGCAGGCGGTAAATCTATTCGTTAACAATCCAGCCTTATCGTGTTAAAATTTCAGCGAAATCGAACAAAACCAGAATTAATTAGAATTTTTTTGTGACCTCACTCCCCAGACTTGACCTAACAAAGGAAGCAACGGTCGCCCATAGCAACCGAAAAACACCAACATAACAAAGCCGAACGTTTCGGCCAAAAATCTCCAGAATTATCGCCTGAGAGCTTAAACTTGAATGGGAACATCTTTTTCGAACTTTTTTCAACTGATTTAGACGAAAGACTAGCTTCGGCGGGCTACAAGAAAGACCAAGAGAAAAACAGAACAAGACAGGAGAACAAGCCGATAACATTTCATCGCACGGCTTTCGGCACGAAAACGAAAATACAGCTTACTTCTGGATAAATTCAGCCTTAGAAGCCAGCAACCGGCCCCAAATTACTTTCTGTATCCTTACAAATGTCCTGATTTCCATCTCCGAAAGATTTTGCCCCAATTTTGAGCAAATAAACATTTCGTCGAGGGGGACCGCCATTACGGTGGTTTGCATACTAAATTAGCTAACTTGACAAAATTCTCCTGTGGGGGGGATATGACGAAAAGAGCTGAAAGATGGCTTATAATTGGCTAATGATGAGATCATCGAAAGTAACGCCAATTTTCTGTCACGTTTTCAATCTGTGGTCACTGGAGTGACCAAAATCGATACATCGGTCGGGATAGAGTTTTATTATTAAATTATATGACTTGTGTGACTACTTTGCTAGCCCTTTACTCGTGGAAAACACCAATTAAATTTAATCATGACTTTTAAGAAAGAAAGCTGTTGTTAATAGTGTTATTATCGTGTCATTTATATCGTTCATGCCCATACATATCCCGAAGAAAGTTCTACAAAGATTAAGACCATTAGGTCATCGGAGATTTGTCAATGGCTACCACTGATGGTGCAATAATACAGTTTGTGTTGATCAAGTGATGTGATGTCTACAGTAAGAAAAGAATCATCAATGACTACTTTGGAATGTGCACTCCGTTCCGACGGTAGTGCTAAGCAAACAGTTAAATTTTAAAAGCGCGGTTATAAGATCTAACAGATCTTCTTGTTAACCGCGCGGCCATGGGCCGAGCGCGGTTCTAGGTTTACCCGTGGTTTATTATTTTTTTGTTTTTTGTCGGTGACTAGACGCAGACCTCCGCTCGGCCAAACTTTGAGTCACGCAACGTGTGATGTTTTTCCGCCAGAAGCTGTTAAAACATAAATACACGGACAATTTTACGGATATTGTTTTCTTTTTTGTGGGTAAAATATCTTTTCTTTTCGTTTTATCAAAGCGTTGGATTTCAAGGGAAAAATAAATACGCTGAAAAAAGGTATTACGTCAGCCATGGAATGCGCTGACGTTGCAGCTTTCACTTTCGCTACGTGACAAATACGATCGTGTTTACTTTGCAAGTTTATTTCGGCAGAAGCGACGGTCATTAATTTATTTGTAATTTTGTGAGTATTTCTTGTGGTTTTACGCAAATGAAGTAAATCCTTTGACTGTTTCATCGCAGCCAGTTCATAGATCGGAAGGAAAATTAAATATTTGCAAGGCAAGCAAAGAACGTGTCAGAACGTGCAAAGATTACGTCATTGGTAGGGAAATAACCACCGTACTAAAGATAGCCGTAGATAACGCAATTCTTGAATTATGTGACTCGTGTGACTTCTTTGCTAAACCTTAACTCAAGGGAAAAAACCAATTAAATTTAATCGTGACTTTAAAGAAAGAAAGCGGTTTGTAATAGTGTTCGTATCTTCATGCCCATACATATCCCGAAGAAAGTTCCAGATTAAGACTATTACGTCATCGGAGATGTCACAACGGCTACGACTGATGGTGCGATAATAGAGTTTGTGTTGATCAAGTGCTGTGATGTCTACAGTAATCAATGAATCATCAAAGATTGCTTTGGAATATGCACTGCGTTGCGACTGTAGTACTAAGAAAACAGTTAAATTTTAAAAGCGCGGTTATAAGATCTAACAGATCTTCTTGTTTTTTGTCGGTGACCAGACGCAGACCTCCGCTCGGCCAAACTTTGAGTCACGCAACGTGTGATGTTTTTCCGCCAGAAGCTGTTAAAACATAAACACACGAACAATTTTACGGATATTGTTTTCTTTTTTGTGGGTAAAATATATTTTCTTTTCGCTTTATCAAAGTGTTGGATTTAAAGGGAATAATAAATACTCTGAAAAAAGGTATTACGTCAGCCATGGAATGCGCTGACGTTGCAGCTTTCACTTTCGCTACGTGACAAATAAGATCGTGTTTACTTTGCAAGTTTATTTCGGCAGAAGCGACGGTGATTAATTTATTTGTAATTTTGCGAGTATTTCTTGCGGTTTTAGGCAAATGAAGTAAATCCTTTGACTGTTTCATCGCAGCGAGTTCATAGATCGGAAAGAAAATTAAATGTTTGGAAGCCAAGCAAAGAACGTGTCAGAACGTGCAAAGATTACGTCATTGATAGGGAAATAACCACCGTACTAAAGATAGCCGTAGATAACGCAATTCTTGAATTATGTGACTCGTGTGACTTCTTTGCTAACCCTTAACTCAAGGGAAAAAAACAATTAAATTTAATCGTGACGTTAAAGAAAGAAAGCGGTTTGTAATAGTGTTCGTATCTTCATGCCCATACATATCCCGAAGAAAGTTCCAGATTAAGACTATTACGTCATCGGAGATGTCACAACGGCTACGACTGATGGTGCGATAATAGAGTTTATGTTGATCAAGTGCTGTGATGTCTACAGTAATCAATGAATCATCAAAGATTGCTTTGGAATATGCACTGCGTTGCGACTGTAGTACTAAGAAAACAGTTAAATTTTAAAAGCGCGGTTATAAGATCTAACAGATCTTCTTGTTTTTTGTCGGTGACCAGACGCAGACCTCCGCTCGGCCAAAGTTTGAGTCACGCAACGTGTGATGTTTTCGCGGCAGAAGCTGTTAAAACATAAATAGACGGACAATTTTACGGATATTGTTTTCTTTTTTATGGAAAAAATATTTTTTCTTTTCGTTTTATCAAAGCGTTGGATTTAAAGGGAATAATGAACACGCTAAAAAAAGGTATTACGTCAGCCATGGAATGCGTTGACGTTGCAGCTTTCACTTTCGCTACGTGACAAACAAGATCGTGTTTATTTTGCAAGTTTATTTCGCCAGAAGCGACGTTCATTAATTTATTTGTAATTTTGCGAGTATTTCTTGTGGTTTTAGGCAAGTGAAGTAAATTCTTTGGCGGTTTCATCGCAGCGAGTTCATAGATCGGAAGGAAAATTAAACATTTGCAAGCCAAGCAACGAACTTGTCAGAACGTGCAAGGATTACGTCATTTGTAGGGAAATAACCACCCTACTAAAGATAGCCGTGGATAACGCAATTCTTGAATTATAAGAAAGAAAGCTGTTGTTAATAAAATTAATTAAATTTTAAAAGCGCGGTTATAAGATCTAACAGATCTTCTTGTCGCGTAATGAGTGGCAACTGGGTACGAGACTGAAACAAGACTTGAGGGGGGCTCAATTATTTCGCAATTCATATTAGACGACACGTGGAAGCAAGAAAGACGCCATTTTGAAGGTTCGTTGTCATCATGAGCTTCGATAGCAGCCGAGGGCCACCTCAAATTGAGGGAATGACTAGTCTAAAAGTCGACAACCTCACTTATCGTACAACCACGGGTGATTTGACCAAGGTATTCTCGAAATACGGCGAACTCGGTGACGTTTACATCCCGCGCGATCGCTACAAACAAGAATCCCGAGGGTTTGCTTTTGTCAGATTCCACGAGAAACGCGATGCTGAAGACGCAATGGATTCCTTACATGGAACAATCATCGATGGACGAGAAATCCGAGTGCAGATGGCAAAATACGGAAGACCCTCAGAATCTTACAAGCCGCGTAATCGTTACAGAAACTCGAACTACGGCGGCTCACGATATCGTTCACGTTCACGGTCCCCTAGACGCAGGTAAAGATTTCACCCTATGTTAGGCCCCGTAGATGTGAGAGTTTAATACTAGACACTTGTTTTCAGAAAGCTTATCAATACTGATAAACAATATTGTTAGGCTTCTGGTTTAATTTTAACCCCTAAATTCTCTTGCGCATACCATATCCTTTAGTCCAGCAGCAGAGGGTTGTGGAAATTCAATTCAATTCAATGTTAATTTAAACGCTCACAAACATCAAGATTTTACAGAGCTGTCAGAAAAAAATAGAAAACATATAAATATATACAAATTACATATGGAAGATGTAAATAGCATCAATGAAATATTTAACAATTGTTTTTAAAAAATAAAGTGTTAAAGAGAGAAAGAAAAGAAGATAAAGGAAGACAAGTAATTTTCAAATAAGGTTGATTGTGTGGAATTTGGAACACCTAAATAGTTTATGGAACTAATCAAGTAGGTGCCCCAAAGTAACTAAATTTAGCAGAATGAATACAGTGTTAAATAAACAATTTAGGTTAAAAGTATTGAACAGCTGTTAAAAGATGTGAACAAGTGTATGGCTGATATGGCTGGACAACGGCCAAGTTCTTTTTTATATTTTATGGACCAAGGCACAGGTCTGTAATCACGGAAGAAAAAGCAAGGCTGATATCCAGCCATCTTGACCAAACAATTTTAGTTGATATTAAACAGGTTTTATCATGCTAAAATAACACAATTCTATACTGAAGATGTATTATAGCACCTTCATCCCTGCTTGAATACCCAGCTACAGTGTAGGATTCGGTTCATCTCAACCACATGCAGATTAAGCTGGGTAATAAGCAAGACTAGTGGAGTATTTTCTTCATTGAAGATTTAAATGCATTATCATGGGGTAAAAAATTAGTCATGCAGTCTTAATTTAAATATTGTTTGAGTTTCTCCTTTCCTTGTTAAGTCAACCACTTTACCATGTCATGCAATAAAGACAATTTTCATATAAACAAAAAAACTTCTCTTGATAAATTTATCATGTTGAATTTAGTAAAATATGAAACTCCTTAATGTACCAATTTTTTACAAAGGAACTTATTTCAGGGGCCAAGCCTTGTCCCCTGACATACATTTTGTTGTAAAATTTGACAAGTTCGATGTTCCATATTTCCATGAGCTTGCAACAAATTCTTACAAATTTTTGCATATTTACTAAATTTTGCTCGATAAAATCAGCACAAGAGCTTATTTTCATTTGAGTGAAAAATGTGTGACACTGCTAAGGTTGTCCATTGTCACTATTGTCACATATCTTTTCTCTTTTATTACAAACTGTTGAAGACTTGTAATAATGCCCAATTTTTTTTCAATAAGAAAGTCATGTACAAATGCTTATCCAGTCTTTGTTTGTTTAGGGCACGTCGCTCTCGTTCCAGATCGCCTCGTTATCGCCGCTCACGATCACATTCGCGCTCACCACGCAGAACTCGTCAAAGTCACTCACGGTCACCAAGGAAACAAGATAGTCGTTCCCGGTCCAGAAGTCCACGTCGTAGAAGATCACATTCGAGATCACGTTCAAAGTCAGGCTCAAAACCAAGGCAGTCTCGTTCCAGGTCCCATTCTCGCTCTAAATCCCTTTCAAGGTCTCCAAAGAATATAAAGTCAAGATCTCATTCTAGGTCTCCCAAGCAAAGAAGGTCCCCAACTCCTGACCAAGGAAGTCAAGAAGGTGACGGAGAGAATGATGGCCCTTCCCAAAACAACCAATCGAATGTCGATGATGGAGCAGAAAACAATGCAGATGACTAAGCTTTCCATCCTGGTTTTACTTTGACTGTGGTGCAGTAATCAGTTTCTTTTAAGTATTCTCTTCCAGGGTTTGTTGCTGTTCTGGAGAAGGGGAGTAAACTTTTGTTGCAGAGCATAGAGGGAATGGAATGGGCGTTCCTCCGTTTTAGGTAGAGACTCGAGACTTTTAGTATGCTCAATTTCTTTTACTCATCATTTTTTTACATTGCTTAATAGTTGAATGCCTGTTAAATACCCCTTTGCATTGAACTGGAAGTTTTTTGTTCTTGTATACCTTAGTGAAAATATAGCTGTAAGTATCTATTTGGTTACAAAAAAAATCGTAGACACTATGTACACAGTGGCTCTTAAAGGCTGAATCCATCACTCATAGTTTGCAAAGAAGGGATAATCAGGGTTGCTCTGCCCAAAAATAATTATGTTCTTCTTCAGTAGGTCAAAGATCATTGAAATGGTTGGTTAGTAGTTTTGCGAGTGTTGGCTGCCTCATGAACAGTTTGAATGGGTTTTACAGAAATAGTAAACTTTCTCAGCATTCTTATTGAATAACCTCAGTTTTTTCCCCTTAACTGAGTTTGCCAGTTTCACACAAGTATACTCGAGAGTCAAATAACAACCGCCTTCTCAGTTTTGTGGTGACCCGCAATGCTTCAGCTTAAAGGCTTTGAAGTTTTTTTTTTTGATTGGCTTCAAAAGCTTGTTTTTGTCAAACTGTTCTTGTACATATTTGCAGCATGAAGTATCGCTGTATTATTCAACCTGTAACAGTGAATTGTTTGTGACTAAATTGGGCAAATAGTTTTTATTAGGTGTGCTGCATTGTTGCATTTGGTAGCTTTATGTGTTGAAACTAACCTTTCTGTTCTTTCAGTCAGCTAGGAATTTGGAGAATAGAGACAATGCAATCTGTATCTCAAAATAGTTTCATATTTTTAGCCAATACAACTAATATAAAACATAAGTTCTAGGGAGTGGAGTAATACTGCAAGAAATTCATGAATCACACTGTTCTATCAAGACTTGGTGGAGGTTTCTTTAAGGTGATTCCTCAGTATTGCATTGCGCAACCCTGCTGTGCACGATTTCTGCTTCATTAACGTGTGCGGATGAGCGCATGCACGTACACAGCATAAGAGATTTCCTTCAAGCTAAGCTCGAAAGCGAAATAAATGCTCGTTTTCTCTCAAACAAGTATGGTGACCTATATTTTTTATTCCATAAATTTGGTCAAAAAAGTATTCTCTTTAAGTTATAAAATTAAAAAATTGTTCAGTAGGGAAAATAGAAATAGCTTAAAGATTGCACAAAACCTTTACTTAAGGATGCAAATTAAGACCTCGAAAACAACAATTGGAGGAACCTTTTGAGTCAGCGCCGTTTAGAATTGTGTGATTCTCCCATAAATTATATACTACATTGTCCCAAGTGCCCAAGACCTTCTGCCCATTAAGTATTGCTTTAACAACTTTTGCTTCCAGCTACCCAAAATTTAACATGAACTGATGAAATAATGTGCGTTGTTAGGCTTACATGGGGTAAGATTGGCCCATCATATCTCTTTAATGAGCAGGGGTGACATACGATATACTGTTTAGTGTATTTTTCGAAACAGCACTCCGTAGGGAGTATTCAAGGGAAGTTTCAAAAAAATTGTTCAGCAACTTTTATTTCTGAGGAATCACCTTAATAATGTCATTCTCCTGATTTTCCAAATTTAAACTATGCACATGTGCTGTTGTATTTTTTGTACAGTAGTTAATTTCTTTGTATAGCTTGATTTTGCTTTAGTTTGGTAGGAAACTTGGTTGTGAATAGTTAACAAAGATAACCAAGTGGCATTAGTTGACGTGTTTTGTGTTATACAAGCAGTAACCAATACATAGTCTAGGTTGTGGACATCCAACATTTGGCTTATTGAACAATTTTCTCACATGTGTTTGGTTTGATTGAGAATATCAGGGTACGAGTTGCTCCCTCTTTGTGACCTGACAATGAGATTTACTTGTCGCTTGTTCAAATAGTGTACAAGTGCACGTCCTGTAATAGGACACCTTCGTGCTTCACAAGAGCCATAAGACTGTGTGAGGTTAAATGGGGCTGTTTTTGTATGCAGCCAGGAAAATAAGTGTTTGCTTAGGCAAAATTTCCATCTACAGAAGGTGTCTGTCAGCAGAGTTTCAACTGTACTGTGGTAGTAGCTGTAGCTTGATTGGTTGCCTTAGAGCAGGGATGAGAAAAATCCTGTCAAATTCACCCTGAGTATAGCTTTATCTAGACAAAGAATGCAGGGTACATGTACACACTCCTGATGATGGGTTTCTGATCCAAGTAATTTTCTAGTGTCAAACTAAGGAACTTTGACCTAAAGTTAGTTCATATTTGTTATTTTATGTACTCAACGTAGAATGTATTTGATTTTAAATCTATCATATTGGCCTTTCCTGTAGGCGCAGTTTATTTATACTTGCTGTGCGGGTTGACTGGTCATGCCGTGACCATGGCTGCAGTGTTTTGCTGTTTTCTGCCGTTGACGAAGGAGCCCATGCTGTTGCAGACTCCTGTTAGTTGGCGTTGTCGCTGTCCAGTTTCCTGATTGGTTGCTGATCGTCAATCATTCTATTCAACTAAATTTGCCCTTTAAGTCCAAAGAGTGATCATAAGTAATCTGTCCTTGTTTTTGTTGAGCTAAACAATAATGCAAGCCAGAAGATGATCACTAAAGGGATATTGTCTTGATATTTATACAAATTCTCCCAACAAGTGCCTTTTTCAAATTATCATGGCCGGCAGGGAGAATTTGTATTGTGCATGGGTTACTGACCAAGCGTGGGGCAAGATGGCTGGACATTGGCTGAGTTCTTTTGTGTGTGTTTATGGACCAAGATGGAGTCTAGGTCCATAAACATGCAAAAAAAGAAAGAACAAGGTAATATCCAGCCATCTTGACCTAACAAGCTTGGTGAAGAAAGGATTTATTATATGGAAAAAGAACACTATTTTCTTGTGACATACAGCAGGTAATCCTGAGCAAGCAAGAGAGTGCCATCTTGCCTGCTTGGGTAGCCAATCATAGCACGGGATTCAGTTCAGCTTGCTCGCTCATAGGGCTAGCTATATAAAATAGGACTCAAAAGGTTACAATACTTGGTTGGTTTCCAACTACAGTTAAATTGTCTGAGGCAAATTTTGATTGGCTCTTTGCACTAATAATGTACAGAAATTGAAAGGTTATTTTCAAAATGCAAATTTTTTTTGTTCAAATAATAACATTGTCTGTTACCATCATAACAGGATAAAGTAACTGAGATTGGCAAAATGTGATATGGACGTTTTCTGAACTTTCAATTTAGCAGAATTCAAAAGGAAACACCACTTTGAGAACATTCTACTCAATATGAATTCTTGAAATAATTTTTGACATGGATATCCCATCCATGTTTCCTTCTAGATCTTTAGTTATGCCATCTATTTAAATTTTCTCTTGCCTCACTTTCAGTGGTTTATCATTGTTTTAGTACCACATTTTCTTGAAATTTCGATTTCACATCCACACAGTCCAAAAACGACTTCTAGAATCCTCTCTTAATATGTTAAAAAGCTCTGATAAACTCGTATTGAGATTGAATTAGAATTTGGAGTGTTGTTTTTTGTGGAAGGAGGAAATCTGTGTTGAACCGGAAGAAAAACTCGCTGTGCAAGGACAAACCAACAACAAACACTACCTAGTCATGGCGCTAGGTCCAGGATTGGAACCAGTGCCACAGTGTTGGGAGTGCCCCATTCCCTCCCTCCCCTCGTAGTCTTAAAGCGGTGACATTTCCCTAGAGAAGAAGAGCTTAGGGTTCTCCCTTGAATTGCCATCTACGAGGTGTCCAATGTGACTTCCTTGTAGTTGGATAGAAACCAATCTTGCAGATACAGAAATACTGTCAGGTTCTGCCTTTCAGCAGGAAAGACTGTAAGTACTAATCTAGGATTTGTATTAATCCAGCTGAAAATTTACTTGAGGTGCAAAAAATGTCTGAGGAGTTCTGGAATTTGTGATGAACTTACATGTACTTCCAGAGTGACAAAAGGAGTTTGTTGATTATTTTTTGTGTCTAATTTATTTTCTCAGATGGAGAGTTCATCAAAAATGTGACTTAGTATCCCTCCCCAAAATGTTCCTGCCTTCGTTATCCAAGAAACTTGTGGTTTCCTACATTGGCATGCCTTTCTGGTGATATCATTTGCCAACAGTGACTTTAAGTCTACTCATCTCTTTTGGCATCTTCCTTTCACCTGCAGTGAATTCCAAATTTTGTATTCTGAGAGGTTTAATGAAAGTAGTTTGCAAAAAAGAAAAAGGAAAAGAAAGATTCTGGGGAACATTTTCCCCTCCCATTATTTATAACCCAGCCAAAAAGTTTAATTTTGTGCAAGTTTCATTTCAGATGTGGGAGTGCAGTGGCCTTATTGAAACTTGGGATGGTGGGTGGTGCCACTGCTGGCCCACAACTTGCTGTTGTTATGATGGAGACGGGGGTTTCGAGAATTATTTTCTTTTTTTCCAGGAGAATGAATAGGAAACTGGGAACTGGTTTCCTCCCCAACAAGCATCTTGTCTAGGAGGGTTAGCAATACTTCTGGATGCTTCTTCGTGGTCCTGACAATGTAAATCTTTTTAACTTTTATTCTTCATCTGAAGCGTAAAAGTTTTAATAAGATAATGAAAGCAAATGGCACACGAACAACGAAAATTAAGTTTCAGCCGTGTGACTGACAACTTACATGCGATTGGAAGAAAAAATACCAGTACCAGCGGGGTGGTATCGTTACACTGTGTAATTATCGTTAGACCTCCATTTGTAAAGAAGCTGATTTGCAAATTTAAAATCTAGCAGAAATGCTTGAACGTTCTCTAATTTTGTCGAATGTTTGCATAATTAGTTCGTGACAGCGTTTTAGAACATTTCCAGGGACTGACGAAACTGGACGGATCCAATTAGGCAGCGTAACAAATCTAGTGTTCTTGTATGGGGTTTTGGGCTGACAAAGAAATGAATTGACTGTTTATCCAGGAACCTGATTATTCACAGGTCAAGAATAACTCAAACTGAATCTACTTTTACAACCATAATGTTGAACTACCTCAAACAAGTGATTTAGAAAAGACCTAAGGTGATATGACATCGATCTTAAAACTTGAAATCCATGATAACCGATGGGCTGATATCAATGTTTGGACCATAATATGTACCAGAATTGTACAGCAACACTGCATGAGTAGCGAACCAATCGTCGCAATCATTCAATGTTTGGGAAGCGGGAAGGGTGACTGCAAAGAGTACAGGAGCTAGATGTACTCCCTTGATAACAGTTGCTAAATGAGATTAGTATCACCCAACTAGTGGACTAATGCAAATCCTGCATTTTAATTGGCTACGCTACTAGAGGACTATTACTAATAGTGCTCGAGTAGCGAAATTGGCGCAATCGAGCGTGACGCTTTCTTTCGTTTTATTCCCAAATAAATATTTCTTCAACTCGCATTTGCTAAATTTATTAGTGCCTTTTCTGTCCGACTAGTTGGGTGATACTAAAACAATTAGACCCCTCGGCGTCAAGGGCCACGGGGTAATAGCCCATGAGGCTTCGCCTCATGGGCTTTTGACCCGTAGCCCTTGCGGGTTACGGGTCTAATTGCTAATTATTTCCAAGTTTCTTTATCTTTTTGGTGGGGCGGTGTATGAAAAGAAAAAGGACTTGTATTAGAGCTGCATCGTAAAATCCAAAGAGAGAACCGAGCTATAACGATCTGGAGCAAATGCAAGGTGATTCAGTCTTCACTCAAGTTTTCACGCGTCCAACCTGAATCGTTCAAAGTAACCGTCATTTTCTCTTGGAGTAACCTAACCCCTCTCCTCTTCCAGAAAAACATGAATGCAAAGAAGTAAAACTTATACATTGACTTTTGGACCTTTCTAGAGGTCTTGCCAAAGAAATCGACTCGTTAACAGAAATGTAGACCAGGGGAACGTAGAAGTGGCTAAGGCCGACTAAGGCAATTTGGACGTTATAAATGGTGCAAACATCGGGCAGTGATTGACTGGGTAGTACTTTTGCCTAGGTGACCTTTTTGTTGAATACTTCGGCAGTTACTTTTCGTTCTAAATCAAGCATTTAATAAAGTCAAGTAATTACTTTTGATTTGGTTAGTGCTGATGAATTTTTCGATTGCAATCTCGCTGATCACTATTTATCGGGGCTATTTCAGTTAAGTGGAGATCACGTTTATTTAGTTTTTATTTCCAAATTAAACTGTTCGGATTGTGTCGTCTGAATAAAGTAATCTGTTAAGTCATGAGAGGAAGACGGGTAGAGGGCGTTTTCCATTCATCCAAACATCTCGAAACGGGGGCAAATGGTACAGAAATTTCCGGCGAAACTTTCCAGTAAGTCCGGAAATTGTTGAATTTCGGAAAAGCGAAACATTCAACCGAACTTTCCGGAAATTTCGGGGTTAATCAAATGGAATAGAAATTCCCGGTAAGAAATTTCGGAAAGTTTCGAGGTTGTCTTCTTTTACGGAAAATGCTGTTCCATTCGTCCCTGAAAATGCCCAGAAACTCAAACCGGATTTTTCATCGAATGGAAAGCGCCCAGAGTTAGTTCTATCCTGCAAGCAGGGTCACATTTGCGTCTCCCGGCTAAGAGCAAAGCGATCCGGCAGGAAGGAGTCTGGTGAAGAGACTCGCGGTTTCGCCGCTCGATTTCGCGCTTGCGGTTACGCCGCGGGCGCTTGTGCTCCAACGTGAGCCTGCTCGCAGGCTAAGTTAGTTCCCCATATAAGTCAAACAATCAAGGTAATTTTATTTTTAGAATACACCCGGTTTCGGAAATCCAGGGAGGGTAAAGAAATAGCGAATCTTGTGACACCAGCCTAAACGGCGAAACGTGCATTTCCATCCTGCGGGAAAACATCCACACAATCCGCTGGGTACCTAAACTTTGAGAAAAGTCATTCGTGCTTCGTCGGTCGCTCGGCCGCCTCGCGACCTTCACAACGCCGCTTCGAAGTCTAAAACCTCGCAGTTCGCTTCGCTCGCTATTCTACCCTGAAACTCATGAGGTCGACTTGTGGCAAGTCTACTGGGTACAGTGCCCCAAAATAACTTAAGAGGGATGACGTTGAGAATGTTTAGTCTACATGCCGAGATTAAATCTCTTTTTCTTCATCCTGTCTTGTCAACTGCTATATATACCTTGCAGCACTAACTAGAGAAAGATTCAGATAAATTGATTTATTGACCGATCGATAGCATGTTCACCGGAAATTCACACCAGAATTTTTTGGTCGAATGGAAAGCGCCCAAGGTTTAATTAAAAGGGCTAAACGACGCTACTTGATCACGAGACATAAATGTCAAATGAACGGTTGGAATCAACACTGGAATCGTACCAAATAAATGTCTCTCACAAATGCACTACTTGATTTTACTGAAAATGTAAATTTATAATAACAAAACTTTGGTGGGAAGTCTTTTAAGCTAGCGCCCATTTTAAGTCAAAATCAAATTTTTCAGGAATAGACCCTCTTTAGCTTGGGCGGTTTGTTTTCTTAATGTAGACCACGTGATGATACTCTTGAGAATTCTTGCTTTCAAATTTTGAAATAGTCGCATGTATATGAATGAATAATTTTAAGATCGATAAAAGAAAAATTCTCTAAAGAATATCACGTGGTCTACAATGGGAAAATAAACCCAAATCGGCTTACTGCACTCATAGTAATGACAAAATCTAACTGCAAACATACTACTAGCCTGCGAGCAGGCTCACCTTTGAGTCACGCGCGCGAGTAGTGACGAGCAAAGCGATTCGGGGGGAAGGGGTCTGGTGAAAAGGTGCCAAGAAAGTCACTTTCTCGTCTCGCGACTTCGCCGCTCGATATCGCGCCCGCGGCTACGCCGCGCGCGCTTGTGCTCCAACGTGAGCCTGCTCGCAGGCTAACATGCTACAAAAACCCACGTGAATACATGAACAGTCACGATGGAGTTTCTACAACTTAACATCCGATACCCACTAGAAACCCAGTTGCTATGAATAAATGAAGCGTATATCAAAAAGCTAAATACGAATACCTAATAATCAAGGGAGGGCCAAATTCAACTAAATAAAGCCAAATTACTACAAAATTACAAAACACTCCGGCTTCCCCTTAATAATAAATGAACTCGAGATCAGGTCTGTCTAAAGTTCACTTGTCTCACACTTGACAGCAATATTGGTTACTTCTTGGACAGGCAATTGTTCATCCCGACTTTGCATGGATATATATAGTCTTCATTGTTGGTTCTTCGGGTGGTTTTGAATCGTTGGTGATCTCCAGGTTAGGGCTGAAAAGATTCTTCTCCTCGCCAAACCCAGTTAATACAGTGCCAAACGTACATCTTATGCAGTTGAACGGTTCCGGATTCCTCAGTGATGTGACTCCATTGCTGCTACTCTGAGTTAACGCTTTTTCCACCATACTGGACTTTGAGGCTAAACTGATATTTGCAGATGGCTTCACTCAAAAGACCGCTCTGATACTGTGCTCCTACATCAATGGACCAGTTGTGCTCTATGGAGGACATTTCACTTCTGTTGAAGCCAACGGTTTTCTTGATGGTTCTTTCCCAGTCGACTGTAACGTCGGTGTCGTTTGCAAAATATTTGATGTTATCCCAATAACCAAACGCTTTGCCAGTGGTTTGTGCCACGCCACCAAGTAGAAAGTTGAGCACTGACTTGTGAACGTTGAACGTGTATGCATCGCCGTTGTCATGCATGTTGTAAACTACGAGTAGTCCCTCTTTCGCTTAGTCTGTCGTGCGTGACGCGAAAGAAAACCGCGAGAAAAAAATGGCAGGATTTCGCACGGCCATTTCTTTCTCGCGGTTTTCTTCCGCGTCACGCACGACGGACTAAGTGAAAGGGACTACTCGTAGTCTACGCATGTTGGTGCTTTTGTGGTAAGTGACACCCCATTTGTCTACTTGCCTCAAACAGTAGACATGACCAGTCAAACCCCAGAAAATAGAGCCCATCCTAGAACGCATCGTGGATGCTATATTCAACGGCGCCCTCATCAGTGTTCATGTTGAGCACTTTTCGGTACACGCCCCTGTCAGCAAATACGTATGGGTTATTGACCAAGCGTGAGATCAAGATGGCTGGATATTGGCCATAGACTCGCAAAAAAGAGAACGAGGCCAATATCCAACCATCTTGACCGAACAAGCTTGGTCAATAGAGGATTTATTATATGGCTTTCGCGGAAATTTTTCTTGCGGGACACGACGGGTAGTCCCGAGCGGGCAAGATAGCCCCATCTTGCCCGCTCGCGTAGCCAATCACAGCGCAGGATTTGATTCATCTTGCCCGCACACGGAACTAGCCATATAATAAGATGTCAGTAATGACCAAATGCAGCGTAATAATGGCTTCCTCCGTGACAGTTGGGATGAAGACTGTACACCACAGAATCGCTGTCAGTTGGTGACTCTACGGTAGAAATAATCTAAGCCAGTAGCCAAGTAGTGAACACCCCATTGACAGGCTTGGCTTAGAGAGTAAACCTTGATATCATTCCCTTGATGGAAATTTGTGCTTCTCATGTAGACACCCAGATCTGAACGAATGTTATAATAGTAGTCGTCAGTACCCACAGAAGTCGATTCTTCTGGCCTCATCCGCACTCTTCAGCACGATCTCTGGATACTCTGGAAAGTTAGACATAACTTGAACTCGGTACAGAGTGACGTAATGGCGGCACTAACAGACTGGCAGAGGCAGACTACCTATTGTCTAAACTTACTCACAAATATAGCCTGTGTTGCTGGCGTAAACGGGGAAGGAGTAGGGATCGGGTGGCAAAATACGCGAGGAAGAAGGGGAAGGAACGGCACCCTATCCCGATAAAAAAATCCCCTTTCCACTACAAAACCAAAACATTATTTACAATCGCTTGGCATCACTGAACAAATATCGACTACTCTCAGAGATTTCAATAATTATTTTTGAAGATGTTACCGTAGAATTCCGAAAGTAACGGCCCCCGTTACTTTCGGATTTAGCAGGCAAAAGGGGCCGCAACTTTCGGGTCAGGGAAGCCGTTACTTTCGGATGGTTAAGAAACGTTTCTGACGGTAACAGTCGCCGACAAAGCGGACGTTTAACTCATAAAATTAAAAAGGTCCCTTTATGTATGTTATCAACTACCCACATAAACAAAGCAGACTGTATAAACAGAAAAGGCCCAAGCGTTAGTACTGTAGGGCGAAAGTATAATACATGATTTCGTTTGACATTAAAGAATAAGAAGTGAGTTATTCCGTGGAATTAGACTGCCGGGTATCTAGTTGTTTGAAAGCACTTCCCGACTGCCGGGTATCGAGACACAATGTTATTAATATCTGTTTGATTTGAAGTTCCTTTCTATTTCAGGACTCCACTCACAAAATGCACTCGTTGGCTCGACTTGAGCTCCTTTGGCTCGGTCAACACTTGGGCACAATTGACAAGAGCGCCTTCGCTCGAATAAGCAACACAGACGCGAGTTGATTCCAGAAAACAACTTGGTTCTTGATGAGCTTATCAATTATGCGATTCAAACGTAAGAAATCCAAGTTTCAAACACTTTTAGAGAAACAAAATTTTGAGGCAAGTAAACCGAAATAAACGATGAATCCACGCCCTAACGAAAAAATGGGGTGGGATCTGCGATTTTCGTTACCCTATTTATGACCTGACCTGACCTGACCCTTAAATCAATACCCTTAGTCTTTGTTGATGGTCTTATCGCTATTGATGAAAAAGAAGCTTCTTATAAAAAAAACATATTCAACTCGACTAGAGTGCAAAAAACAATCCCTATTTGAGACCAAACTGGCCAAGATCGATACCCTCAACCTATTTCGAACCAAAACTGCTCAAAAACCATACCTTTTGATGCCACATACAGCCCATATAAGGAAGTATCCCCTTCCCGGGTCTAAACATATCTTGAGAGGGATTGCCTTAGGAATAAGGCCTATGGGCAGGGGCGTACAGTCAAACCTGTATATAACGGTCACCCTTGGGAAATGGCCAGGTGACCGCGATATACAGGGTGACTGCTGTACACAGGTTTCCTTTAAACTCCCCTGGAAGTCAACAAATAGCATTTTTATGTGCAAATAATCACTCGATTTACGTTTTATTTACAATAACGAGTGACAGCAACGCAATAAACACGATAGGAAAATGCCCATAAAATGTCCGTGGTGTGCTCTAAGGGAGGTGCAGTATACTTTGATCTAAGTCTCCTGCGAGTGGCTGCATCGGAAGCTGATAGAAGAGAAATTGATGCCGAGCGCTTTTTTGGTCCAATACAGTGTAAAACCGCGGTGGTCAACTTGATAAGTACAGAACAGTGTTATAGTCAGGGAATTATGACGAAAGCCAGTGTGGTACGGTTGTGTCGTTACAGTTACAGTAACTATTGTTTGAAGGCGGCGACACTTTAATGCTATCGGCCCCAAGCATGTGTTGGACGTCGGCGATGACATGTATTAGTAGTTGTGTTTAGTACTAATATCTGAGACCCCTGCCTTGGTGGCTGCTATTTAACGAGCTGATGATTAAAGTTTGTCATTATTCGTTAACTGTAACCCAATTTCGTGACCGTTATATGCAGGTAAAAGATAATGAAATTGTGGATTCAGGAAGTCTAAAGGGTGACCGCGTCCGTTATATACAAGTGACCGCTATATGCAGGTCAACTTAACAGTAAATGTAAGGGACGAGTTTTGGAAAGTTGTTCAGTGACCGTTATACACAGGGTGACCGCTATATACAGGACCGTTATATGCAGGTTTGACTGTAGTTAGCTTTAGGGGGGGGGGGGGGTAGAGTCCTGGGGTGCCCTTGGCTCCCCCTTTTGTAAGCCTTTCTTAAGCAAACAACCTACAACAGGTGGTGAAAACGAAATGACAATCTCGTGAGTATTTTCAGTTTGACACAGCGTGAGCCCCCCTTTGAAAAATCCTGGCTACGCCCCCGATGGGGGAGTAACTCTCTTACCCTTCATCTGACCCTCTTGACAATAATTCACCAATCGTGTAGATATAACGGGAAGGAGGCTGAAGACAATGCGAGATTTTAAGAGGCTATTGTCGTTTCGATGCCCTTCCAAAATCTGACATTTAAGCGGAGAGTCTTTAGAAGACCAGACATTGTGACTGAAAGAAAGTGATAGGTTAAGAGGCAGTGGGATGGGATATCTGAAAAGAGGTAACACACTCCCACCACTCTACCGTCCCCGCTCCCGCTTTGGGTTAGCAGCTTCAGTGAGATGAGAATGAATAAATAAATAAATAAATGAATGAATGAATGAATGAATGAATGAATGAATGAATGAATGAATGAATGAATGAATGAATGAATGAATGAATGAATGAATGAATGAATGAATGAATGAATGAATGAATGAATGAATGAATGAATGAATGAATGAATGAATGAATGAATGAATGAATGAATGAATGAATGAATGAATGAATGAATGAATGAATGAATGAATGAATGAATAAATAAATAAATAAAAGCACTCCATTACTGGGACATCTTTAATGCAGTTAAGATGCATATGACTTGATACATGATTTATGGCTAGAATGTTGTATTATGTAAGACGCATTGCGACGAAAAATGATAGTTACTACTATGGACGTCAACGAGAATATAAAAAAAATTTCTCTGTTAAGTCTGTAAATGTAATTTCACATTTCTGGCGGAGTACTGTAGTAATTGAAAAAGTGATTTACTACGACAAGGAATAACAAGTATTGGGATCATTGATGATCTTTTCAATTGTAAGAGTAGAAGTTAAAAACCTAATCTTCCCTTCCACTTTTGTGGCAAGAAATTTGGCTTTCTTTTGTTTATGCCCCGGGACAAGAGTATGATGTCTTGGAAAAAATGAACTAATTCAGTTTGCCTATCAACAAGTCATCTTGGAGTTCTAGAAGCAATTTATGAACAAACGAAGGTACTCGGTCATAAATAAACAAGTCTCCATTTGGCACGATATTTGTCCATGGACATTATCTTTTCCGAGAGGGTAGCTTGAGGAAAACTGTGCACTTTTGAAAATTGGGGAATATCACTCGGGTGCATATTCAGTCACGAGACGCGTTTAGGCCAATTGAGTGTGAGGGAAAATATTTGATGGATTATAATTTAAAGTAAATTTATTTATAGAGCACCATACTCCATTAATTGTCCATGGATAGAATGATATAGATATTCATATACATTTAAAATACAAATAATAATAAAAATATTAAAACCACACTATTCAACTAAGACCTTACAACTTATAGTCATAAATCTAGGTAAATATTTACTACACTATTGATAAACAATCAAAATTTAATCAAATATCAATACTGCTCAGGTTTGTAATAACAATTACAAATTGACTGCCTCCTGCTTAAACTGAAAATGCACCAAAATCATCGTGATAGTGTCCCTTAATAATAATTAAATGATTTAAAAACAACTTATAGGGCTGTGTTCTAGAAGCGTCCGGGTGCCACAGGCGATTAACTTTTGCCTTTGGGCGACTGGAAAAACTTACTTCTTTCATGTAAGCTTTTGTGCCGGCACCCAGGATTTCATGGTTAGGAACCTCTGGGTTCCTCATAATTTCCCTTAGACCACAGCCTTAACTTATCTTTTATCTAGCTAAGGAATAAGGTAATACTCAGTATTTGGTCAGACTTATATGAACTTTTACCCTGGTACATAGACTAAATTCCATTCATTTCATCCTTGATGGTCATCACTTAGAGGACTCCCCCAAAAAATTGCCATCTCTTTACAGTCTGCTGATTTATTAAATCAAAATTTGGAAAACAAGAAAAGTTATTGATACAATTTCATTCTGTAAATACACTGATAGGCTGATCAGAAAGGGTTAAATATGAGATACATGTATCCGTTCATTCCAGATATAAATTCTTAAAATTGTTCATAGAATAATTTAGTTACAGTCTGTACTGTAAAATATTCATAAATAAATGAGAAGTGATGATCTATTCATTCACTGTGTAATATTCTTAGGTGCTGTCACACACATCAATTTTCCAAGCGACTTATGCATTTGTCCTTGAATTGGCACATAATCAATTTTTTCACCATCAACTGCTATAGTTCCACGCTGGCTTGTGTCAGGCTCTAAACGGAAAGCAAATGCCCTGATGTACTCAACATGATGGCTAAGAACATGAGATCCATCCTTCATTTTTCCAAACAGATCCAAAAGTGCCATTCTGCCTGTCCCTGATCTAACATAAAAGATACCCATCAAGCCATCTCCAAACTTTCCTTCAGGGTTTGCCATGAAGTCAGTTCCGAGGTGACTAAGGAACACTGGACAGCCTAGAATGAACTCGCCTTCCTCCACCTTCCAACTGGGTGGAAGCTCTGAGCATAGGGGAGGAAGCAGATGATCTACTGGCCCTTGGCTTAAAGGACTTGCATTACTGTCTTTATGGCACGTACCATTACCAATTGCCTTATTGCCTTGACATAATTCCCTATGTTGTGAAGTGGAGCTCACATTGTCATCCAATGTACCACTGTGGGCCACTTCACCAGGGCTGGAATTAAAAGCGAAGTTATTCTCTCCACCATGTAAAAAATGATCGACTGGCAAATATGAGATCCGCCCTCGATATTTCCGCAGGCCAATAATTTTTGCTATTGTGCCAATAAGAAATCTTGTCTCTCCAAGATATCTGTATTTCTCTGACTCAATGTCCACATCAGAGACCATTCCCCATGTTACTGACAGAAATGCGTACAGCTTTTCTGTCGGTGTTACCACAGAGCAGATGTCTAAATCAAGTAGATTTCCACGTATAACTCCAAAAATCGCACTTATCAAATTAAATGGCTCCCTAGCAAAAGAGCAATAAGAATATGTTTGACTCATTTGTTAGCAAAAAGCACTCTACTACTGGGTGCATCAAAATAATTGTTATTTTTTCCATTATTCTAGCCAACAGAAACTTGACCATCACAAAGGATCTAGGTCGATTTCTTGAGCTGCAGTTAGTCCCTCAGTTAAAATAAAAAATACTCTCAGTTTAACCACGGTACAAGGGAAACCGCTGGTACTTCATTACAAAAAGTTCAGAAACTTAAGATCTTTTCTAGGTATAACTGCTTGACTTGCTAATAAATGAGTCTGAATTTGTTTGCTATTAAGCCAATCACTTCTCCTACTGTTTTGAAATGTAAAGAAGAATTAGTGAAATTTAACAAAAAGAATAAGCATCTTTGTCGATTGCCAATGCCATGCTCTAGTATGTCAATGTAGTTGGGATGGATATCATGTCCAGTCCTTTCTGTGTGCTGTTTAATTGCCGTTTCATTGTTTCAAGTGAAAGATGTTGGAATTCTTGGGGAGCAGAGCACAAGCCTGGCACAAGAGGAAGCCACGACTGGACATGATATCCATCCCAACTACGTAGAACTACTAAAGTGTGGCATTAGCAATCGACAAAAACGTTTATTCTTAGAATCTTGGCATTCCATGCTAAATACCGATGCTGTAAATAAGTGCCAGCCTCTCCCTAAGGCCTATTTGCCTTTTATTGTGCCCCTTAGGGATCAAAACATGTGTTAAGACTCTTTTTTGGGGGGGCTCATCTAGTCATTTAACTGCGATGAAGGCAAACAGGACGTTGTCCAAAATTTAGTTTTTATACTTTTACATAATTTTTAGGTCAGATCCAACATTTTTTAAGGTTTTAATCATGAACACTGACCACCCAAACAGTATTCACTTATGTTATATTGTTGCCTTTAAAGAGCCTTAAATGATTCTAACAAGACTCCATACCAAAGGCAAAAAATTATGAACCAAGCCACAAATTATGACAACCTAGTAACAAAGAAAATCCTGAACCAAGGAACAGGGAGTCTATCACCTTTTACATCATCAAATTTTTCGACTACAAAAGAATAATTTAATATTCTGAACTGAATATTTCTGAAGACAACTTTTGCTTTGATTGGCTCATTGGTATTAGGTGAGTCCCCTAGCGAAAGTTAATTATGCCATACTGTAAAAACTCTTCTGATCCTTCAGACACAAAACCTAGAAATGTGACCTACCCAGTAGCGTGGAGAGCAGAAAGACAAAGTGCATTCCCAGAACCTGTTGGAATGACACCCAGGGGAATCTTTATTGCAGTCTCCCAGTCAGGACGCTTCATCAAGCCATTAATAACCTAAATGCAAAACAAGAAAGCCACGAGTGTCTATGAGTCTTGAGGCTCATCAGATAAAGTACAGGTAAAAGTTTAAGTCTGCATATGAGCCAAGTGGCACATCAGGCCAGGGCTTACCTCCAGTTTCAATAGCACAGAGTGACTAGGAGTACACCAGTCAATTGCAGGGTTACACCCCAGCATTAAATTTACCCATACCCATTTATACACCTGAGCAGAAAGAGACACTGCGAGAGTAAAGAGTCTTGCCCAAGAACACAATACAATGTCCCCGGCCAGGGCTCAAACCCAGGCTGCTCAATCTGGAGACGAGCACACTAACCACGAGGCCACCTCACCTCTCTCATCAGTTAAAAGCCTGTTGTAATTCAGTGGAGTGGAGGAGCAAATGGCTCAGTGGTTCTGGTACTTAATTGCAGTTTCAGTCATACAAATAGTATAGCTACTCTGGGATACTAGTTTATCACAGGCTACCACCTGGTGGCATATTGTCAAACTGCTCCAGCAATTTGCTTATACCCATTTGTTTTTGTCTCCCAACAGGACACTATAAGACTAGTGTCAGCCAAGAAATGCAACAAATCAGAGATTGAACAACATGTCAGAGATGGGGAATAGCTCTTTTAAAACTATGAATTTTTCAAGAATGTAGCCAAAATTCATGGGTCTCACCAAGGCAAGAAGGCAACAATATGAGAAAGCAATTTGCAAACTTAAGCAATTCTGGAGTTTTGCTTTTTTTTTTTACAAGGCTGAGGAAGTCTTAACCTTGACGAAATAAGTCTTGAATACACCCTTCACAACTCGTCACTTTGACTACCACCAGGACTCAGGACCAGCACCACTGAAGCTAGTGTCCAAGGCATGAACCATGAACCAGTGACTATGCCTCTTACCAAAACAGTCATTTTTACTTGCCACAGCAGGAAGCAACTAATAGTACATTAAAAAGCAGTCAAACTAAATTTATGGACAAGGGATGGTTCAATCATGGAGACAGACAAGTGGAAACCTGAAAAGTATCATTTGAGATAAGTGCCCTGTGACCTACATCTACATTTAATAATTGATACTGCTCTTGCATCCAATCAATATAAAGTAAAAAAAATAATAAATATTGAAAAAATGAATAAATTAATTGCAATTAAATGATATAAAAACTAATAACATATTATAAAAATGGAAAAAAGAATAAATTAATTGTAAATACAATGATCTTGAGAATTCAGTCTCTTATTGTCCTTGGGAAGAAGCTATAAAAATAATAATCATGATTGCAACTTGGTGGTATAAAGGACAATTTAGAAAATGATCGAGTAATACGTTGTTGGGGTAAACAAGAAAATACAGCACCTCATAGACCAGACCATCTCCAGAGCAAATCACAATCCCATCAACTTGAAGAAGGTTCATTGACAACATCATCTCTACTGCATGACCAGCATATTCTACATAGAGGAAAACAAGATTTGATAATCACATAGAACTTTCAAAAATTTTAACTTTGAAAATGAAATTAAGAATGTTACCCTATTAATTAACTTGGAGAAAACATTCAAGTTTACAATCACCTTCACTCAACTGACAACAATACAGTACAGTAATAATAGTGAGGTTTCCACAAGATTTCCAGCAGGAAGGCGAACATTGGTTTTCACAGGCAGGAAAAAATCTTTGAACTGAACTTACTTGTAAAACAAAAATTTCCTCAAGATGGCCAAACAAGGTGAGAAAAGTCATTCTCATACCTTGTCAATTTGCACAGTGCTCGTCCTTTAATAAAATGCACATCAGGGCAGCCACCCACTTCAAATTATATTGAAAGCACCATCACAGTTTACACTTGTGTTGGATTCTTGCAAAATCACCCAGTGACATGAGTGCAAGATTGAATAAACAAAATTTAAATACAAAAATACATAGGGAAAATAAACACAAAAATAAATAGGGAAAGCTCAAAGTTGGAAGCTAAAGGGACGAGAATGTTCAAATACTTTAGACTGGAATTCAACTGTCTGTCACTAACTATAAATACCAGCCTCAAATGTGCAAGATTTATAGGAAAAGGATACGTTAAGTTACAGCAAATGAAATTAATAAATGTGAATGGGATTACCTGTGGTCACTGCATCAAAATCAATGTCAGCTTCATTCAGCATTGGCTCTACTTTGTCATAAAAGGTTTTGACACTCCTCCCAGATCCACTGAATGGGTTGATTAGTATCAGGAGTTTGCGTGAAGATGGCAAAGTCCCCTCTTCTGTAAAACAGATAAATGATGACATCTAAGGGATCAACCATTATTTTTTGAGAGGGGTGGGTGGGGCGTGTGGTTGGGAAATTTTCTGGGGCACGAAATGTTTTCTCGCCTTTAGGTTGCGCATGACTTTACTGAGTGAGCAGCAGCTTGTGCAATAATATTTTTTTAAGTCAAACACATGACCTGTATAGTATAAAACACTTGCTCAATTTTTCTCCCCATGGCTCCCCTTGGACGATTTTTTTAGCAGATTTTGTTGTGCAGGAATGGGTTTTTTTGGAAATTGTCCACCCCCTCTCCCCCCTCCAAAAAAATAATGGTCTATCCCTAAGCAGTGGCTTTGAATGATCCTAAATGGAAGTGCCATGACAACGTGACATATTTTCATAGCTGACAGGTAGGATCATGAGATTTGTTAAGAGTGTAATCAGAGACACAAGTGATTATGTGATAGGATTTTTCAGAGAGAGAACCCAGGAAATAGGATGCACTGTAACACTGGAAGACAATTAAACAAGGATTTGTCGAGTACAAGTGAGTTGTGAGCATGCAAGTCAAGGTGTACCCCACAAGTTCGGTATTATCCCAAGGACAGGAGCTGAACATATCTAAGGGCAGGGCTGTCAAAAGTAACCAGCTGCTGGCCAGATAAAGTCACTGTCTACCTCCTGACCTCAGCCAGCAACAATTCTTTTGATTTTTTTCATTAGAAAAGATACATAATTATGAAGACATAATTATTGATCATCACCGTGATATAAACAACAAAAGCAGTTGTGAAATTAGAGCCTGAAAAAAATTCAGGCTTGAATGGGATTCAAACCTATGACCTCTGCGATACCAGTGCAGTGATCAACCAACTAAGCTATTGCAGAGGTCATGGGTTTCAATCCTGTTCAAGCCTGAAATTTTTTCAGGCTTTAATTTCATAACTGCTTATAATACAATAAGTTGTGTAACAAAACTGCGATGATCAGTCATGTCTTCATACCTTTCTCTGCAGTTCAAATATATGATCTTGTAGATGCATAATTAGCCACCCACTGCAGTCCAACAACACGGTGTGTCTCTGGATAAGTTACAAATGAGTCATTTCAACTTTTTATTTCATGCATGTCTATAAACTATTTTCATAGAATGATGTGAATTCCTTTATTTGCCAGTGATCTATGATTTTTTGGCCTCGCTGTTTAAAAATCTTCACCAGTTTTTATGTCTGGGGTGTGTATTAAGACACCTCTGTAATCAGCAGTTGATCATTGATTTGGATCTTAGGTATTGCGACAACTTAACTAATGCAACATTAAGCCTTAAAGGCAAGTGAAATTAAAAAAATAAATATGTATCATTGTGTTTGAAACTCCTTTAAAATTACAGCAATGATTTTCAAAACATCATTTGTGCTAAATGTAGCACAAATTCACTCCTTTGAAGTTTTTGTTTCGATTGACAAATAGTCAGACATGAGTCTCGTGACTTGAATCTGTAAAGTGATACTGTCTATTGTTACCTGTACGTAATCTCCCAATCACTACCTTACACACACCTAAAACTTTTCTCAAACGTCTTACTCGCGAAAAAAATTCAAATAACCGTCTTTAAGTCACTACGCAGTCATCAAATCTTACCTTCAATGCTAATAACATTCTTTTCCGGTTCCTTGACCAACCATAAAATAGTTCGAACCCATTTCTCGGCTACGGCTATATTCGCTTCTTCGCCATCAGAAGAGGCAACTTTAAAGCAGGTTTTCTGCCTTACTCGTTTCTTTTCAGAAAGGGGACATGAATACACTTGAAAATAAGCGGCAGGATCACCTTCCGGTCCGCGGTAAGCCTTGGCACCATAAATATCCTTCAAATTCGTCGAAATTGATGTCGCGGAACGGTGCTTTCCAACACACGAGCAGCATCTCTCTGCGCCCTTGGTGTAGGTCAAAGATTTCCTTGACAAGCTCACGAAGAACAATCTTTTCGTTGGCAGAAGTTCAAATCGTCCGTTAACGATCTCCTCTTCTGAATCCATCACGATCACCAAACAATAATTTTAAGCATGTATGTATTCTGTTTACCGGCTGACCGAACTCCATCGACTTGACACTTCGAAGAATTGTAGGTCGTATTGGTCAGCTGAGTCGCTTTAGGGAGTAAGTGCATGTTGTTACACACCACGAAATGTACTTCATTTTGACAACTCCTGGTTTTGCAGACCCTTTACCTTTTATGACTTTAATATGCTGGGTAATTCCCGATGGGAAACGTTTCGCAACATAAGAGTTAATATGTCTATTCAAACTAGGCTTCCAATGCTGAATTAGCGGGCTTTCAAGAATTCTGCGCTGATAAAAAGATTTGGCCGGGAGGAGTATGCGCCAACTGAAGGAATCCAGTAAGGATTCTGAGGGAGATAACGGGAAGGTCCAGAGTCATCAGTTTTGCACCGACACATTTTTCTAGGTCTCACTGATGAAACTAACCACACAAGAACAGTCTCCTTTATAAGCCACTTGTGATTTGTGAATGTTTATGCTTGCCTGGTTTGCCAAAGGACCGTGAAAATATAATTGGAATCTTTGAATTTGTTCAGCTTAGAAAGGAAATATTTGTTAAGTCTTTTATTTCTGAAGACAGGATTGGTCATCGCAGCCATGCACACAACTTAAGCAGTTGTGAAATTAAAGCCTTAAATAACTTCAGGCCTAAACGGGGTTCGAACCTGTGACCTCTGCGAAAACCGGTACAGTGCTCTACTAGCTGAGCTATCAAGCCAAGTGGGAGCTGGTCACTTTGTGAGTTCGCAATTTCACAACTGCTTTTAAGTTGTGTGCATAGCTGCGATGATCGATCATGTCTTCATATCTTTCTCCCCAGTTCAAATTAATACATGATATTTCATACATTGACTTGTATTCTTTCATTTCTGTTACAATAAGGGAACTTGACGAAGATTTTCTCTCTCTCTTCAAAACGAAATTAAGAAATTAGGTATCAATCGAACTATTGCCGCATGTCTCTCAGCCTTTTGTGCAATAATTTTACAATATTTGCATTTGTTGCGAATAGGAGATATTCTCTATTTTTCTGTTGGATTTATTTAAGGATTAGAGGACAAGTAAGCGAAATCAAAGGTAAGTTTAAATTATGTAAATTATCGATTGTCAATTTTAACGACTGACTCCCCAGGGTAGAGAAAAAGCGCACATCCTACATGTAAATGTTCTTTCATTTTGTCCTCTGTACCTGGCCTAATAATGTAAAATTTTGAAGACTGCCTTTATTTTAGAATATATTTAGCTATAATTGCGTGATGGTCATCCTTTGCAGGACCTCAGAAGTTTGAATAACGAGAAACGAAAGGGATACTTTTTAGATCTTAAAACGACAGCTTACCTCAAGGTGCAAGTTTGGTATGATTTTGGCAACATTGATGGTTCAGATGGTTACTGCCCAATCATTGGCGAACAAGTTGTTATCATTTTCGAGACACAATAGGTTACCATAGCAACAGTATGACCAGCTAAAAACACCCTTAATGACAGCTTTAGAGGCTTATAATTCAAAAACGGCACAGTGAAATTTTTTTTATATTATCAAATTTTAATAAGCATGATAAGACGAACTTTTGGCAAAGTTTTAAAAAATTGTACATAGGGTTTAGAGCCACCTTTAAATTTAGAAAATTTAAGGTGGCTCTGAACGCCATGTTTACGTGTTTCTGGTTTTGACACCCTCTGTAAATCGTAAGCGACACAACAAAACACGGGACAATATTCATAGATCGTGGTTTATTTAATTTGAACTGAGAACATGAGCAAACTGTTTTGTCATCTAACACAAACATAACCTTAGCAGTAGTTGTTAAATGTACCACCACTCTCACCAGCATAGGATGTTTGGCTCAACATTCCTGTAATAACATTATATAGGTCCTCATAACTTATGTCCACAAAGCATCTATGAAGTCCAAATTCTTGACTACGTCGAAGTAAAGTGCTCTCACTTATTCCCGACTAGAGAAATTGCTCTTCGTTCCCAGTTCATTCCAATCTCGATTTGTTTAGTTATCCTGTATCTGGGCCTTCCCTCCGTGATGTTTCTTCATCACATCAAGCACAACAGATGCGATACTCGGCACTTATTAAGCAGAGCTTTGGACCAAGTTGTTGACTAAAATCGTTTGTAAAGCCGTAAATTATGGCAGATCGGTTTGATCCTTAAAAAATAGGCTAATTGGCACGACACGATGAGGAGTTTCATCAGTTCAAGTACTGTTGAGGATTAGCCAACCAGGCTGATCTCAAATGAGACGAACGAAGTAGTGCACTTGCCACACGTAGATGTACAAGTTTCTATCAAGTTGTTAGCCACCAAGCGTTCTCGTACGAAGAGCTTCTCCGCAGTGAATTTTTGCTTTCGCTCCAATTTTCGCGCGGTCAGAATGCGGAAAAGCTCTTTGCACGGCAACGCTTGCTACGCAGGCTGGCAAGTTGTAACTTGATGAATCAGTTGATCATTGAAGTATTATTTACAAGCAAGTGATAAAATTGCAATTAAATATCAATTATGAGGGTAGATGTAAGTTAAAGCCAAAAATAGAAAAAAAAAGCAACTTAAAATTACATCCTGTGCTGAATAAGAAATCTTTTTAAGCCATAATGCCTCAAAATACTTTGTTTTTCCTACTTGGCGTGAAAAAAAGTTATAAAAATACGGGTACAGAAGAAAAAGGAAACGATTAATGAATTGCGAGAAGGAAATAAAGTTCAGAAAAATCAAGACAAGCAAAATAATCGAAAATAAAAACAAAAAAACCTCGCGGGAGTTCCTGGGGAGGAATTACTCGGCTCCCAAACCAGTTCAAGAGTAATTCCTAGTTCGCAGACTCAAATTTCCAGGTACCTGGGGAGAGGCTATCGTCCAGCCCACAAGCCAGTTTGCGAATAACCTCTGTGAAGCAGCGTTACTCGCTCCAACCCACGGCCTCTAGCAACCCCCTTAAGCTTGCTGGCAAAAAAAATTGCCGACTTGAGGGATCAGGGAACGTCGAATCCAGCTAGGTTAAGGCTGGAAATGTTCCTTTGCAAGCGAACTAAAGAACTAAGACAAAAAAAAAAATATTCACCGAAAACGCCGATGAAAACGGTTTCAAAAAATTGGAGTCTTTTGAAAACGCTCCGTTTTTAGTGTGGACAGATAAAGACGAGGGCTTTTGAAAATGGTGACCAAAAAGGAGTCATATGTTGTCGCTTCCATCAGCGTTTTCGGGCGTTTTAGTGTGGAAGGTAGGTAAAAACGCACAAAAAAGTATGCGTTTTCGATGTGTGGAGAGGTGAAAACAAGACGAAAACGCTAGTGCGGGCGAAAGTATTTTTCTTCGTTTTGGCCGAGACGGAAACGGATATACTTTTAAAAACGCATTACGGTGTGGTCGGGGCCATAGACCTTAGGCCTTAGACCTTAGGTCCTTATTCTTCGTTCTTTGCCAGCTTCTCAGGCCAATGTAACGCGCTTTCGGCGAGTTATCGTTGTGTGGGTTTCCCGGGGGAGGGGGGGCGGGGTACTCCCTTATATGGGCTATATAGCATGTGTGGCCCCAAAGGGTATGGTTTTTCAGCCGTTTTGGTCATAAATAGGTACCGATTTTAGTTGATTTTGGCCATTTTGATCATAAATAGGGTATGGTTTTTGCACTCTAGCCTTGATATGGGTATGTTTGTAAGTAGAAGCCACTTTTTCATCATTATCGAAGAGGAAATCAACAAAAGCCCTTCACAAATTATGTTAACGGTAATTTAACATTGGTCTGAACCAGGGAACTAATCATAACGCAGGTCAGAAACAGGGTTTTGATTTAAGGCTCATGTCATAGATAGGGTTTCGAATTTTTGGTCGGGTCATAAATAGGGTAGGGAATATCGCAAATTTTAGTCATAAATAGGGTAAGGGTTTTGGGACGCGGGCCGCACACCCCCACCCTATTTTTCTAGGAGTAGCCCCCCCAGGGGTGGGTTTCCACTGCTAAAAGAAAGACAAGGCCACACACTGATTTCCGGAGTGCCCGCCGCTGGAAGCGAGTGACTCCACTGAAATTAACCCTGCCGACTCAATTCCTCTAAATTTCCTTCTTTCAGCAGTAGAAACTCGCACAACCGTTTCATCCTGAACACACTAAGTAAGACCAAGGTCCTTGACTTACACTCCGAAGCAAAACGACGAGCATCCGCGACCTTTTTATATGGGAAACCTCCGCTCCCCCCCCCCCCCTCCCCCCGGGATGAAGAGAGGGAGGCTGTACAAAGGTATAATGCAGAATACAAGGAATGCGCATGGCTCATTCAGAAGAGCTAAGAAAATGAGAGAGACTCTTCCCCGTCTGACACTACTGCAGTCTAAACTAATAATAAGCAGACACTTGTGTGTCCAATCTTCGATTTTATTAGATTTTCTTTTCATAAAATACTTTATAAATCGTGTTGCTAATGGCTAATGTACTAACACGTTTATTGTTTCATTTCAGACCACAGTTAGTCATTATAGTGTGACTGCTTGAGCTGGACCAGTAATGTAGCCTGCGTGGTAGGTATTCAGAAGGGGAGAGAAACCCGATCGTGCTTCACAGACTTCAAGTTTCCCCCTCTCTCTCCCCTTTGAATGCCAGCCATGCAGGCTAGACCAGTTGGAACAAAGTTAACAAATCACATGATTTGAGAACAAGGGATGGTGACCCATGTTCTACGATGTTACAGAATGCAAACTGCTGTCCTACAAAAAGGAAATTGATACCCAACGGAGTTGCAGATGTTGCGGATCATTCAGGAAATGCTGTCATTTTCTGATTGGCTAGTTTTAATAAATTCTAACTTTCAAGAAGTTTTCAGCAGTTTTGGTTTGGCCATCTCAATGCAAGTTTTCCAGCTAAATTTTTGAAGTAAAATTAGTAATAATTTGTGATAATTTGCCACAAAAATGTATACCACATAGAGGCATAAGTGGTGTATAAATTCAAGGATAACAGACCTCTCCTTGTCTTGAATCCTTGGTTTAAATTTTAATGTAGTGCTTCCACATATTGGCTTGATTGCAAAAAGGATCGGCATTCATTTTTCTCAGTTACCATTTTGATTGGTCAGTTTTCTTCCAAAGGCCCAAATCAAGTAGAGTCACACTGTAAAAACATGCAAGAATTGTCCGGGACTGAATCAGGAAATAACTCTATTCAGAGGTAAAATGACTGCTGCACTTGAAGTGCATTGATTCATCATCGATTTATTCCCTAAAATACTAGAGTATACTTTTTCTCCCCAAAGGTATGATGTAGTAAGGAAATATGTAAATAGCCAGTAGTAATGCAAATAACTTACTGAGCCTTTACCATGTAAACTCTGCAGTTCAAAACCTGACTAAAAACAATGGTTGCACTTTTGGCCACAGTCAATCATCATTACAATGACAACCAATGAACTTTGAAAAAACAAACAAAATGGATCAAGATCTACCAATCATAACCCACAGATGTGACCTTTTGAACCCCTTGAAGTAAACATCTGTTTCCTGGGAGGTCTGCTAAGATGATCGATGGCAGCAAAATTGAACAAAGTTTGCATCTTATTAAAAGGTGCAGTAAGTCATAGATTCATAAATTTCAGCAGGACATTCAACTGAACTTTACAAAAGTCATAATTTTGATACTATGCAATGCTATTACCAGAGAATTCTCATTTTTGAAAGTAGGAAGCCATGTGATCATTTTCACAGTTCAGGAACTTCTCTAGAAAATAACAACCTACGCAGCTGCCTATTATAGTTGTCTCCTTACTATTACATGTGACAATTTTGATAGACAATGATTACACTTCACTTCAAAACACCAACTGAAAATATTTACATGTTATTCATTTTACACAAAAACTGTCACCACTTACATTTCTCTAGCCTGAAATGTCGGTCATCTCCTGCCCTCAGCCAAATCCCCGGGTGAGAGAGACAGAAGATGAATGACATTTAAAACTCTGTTATTTTGACAGATCGTTTGACATTCACCTTATTATCGTATTGTAGGAGGGGGAGATTTAACCACATCAACCTGACAACCACAATCTTGTCGGCAGGTGGTAGTCGGGTAGTGGAACAAGCCTGAAGTGCAGGGATTATTTTGGAACAGAACGCTAGATAAACCAGGTTTTCAATGCTGCTATCTTGGATTGTTATTGGATGCTTTGACCAGTAGAGGGTTGGGGCAAATTTTCCCTTGCCCCTATCCTCCACAGTTACAAAATCCAAGATGGTGGCCTAATAAGAAAATGTGCAATCGCATGCCCAAAATATGCCTGCACTGCAGGTTAGTTATAGGGTGGAGTTTTACTTTATTGTGACGGTCCATCACCTAAACGATCACCTAAACATTACTTATAAAATTTTACCGTATACTTTACTTCACTAAAGAAGCCTACAGTTATGAAATGACATTTCCTTGCTGTCACAGTTTTCAGAGCTCAAGTGTTGAAATTCATAACTAGAGAACAATGAGCATTATTTAATACAAGTATATTAAAAATGTTATGATTGTTAAACAATTAGAAGTTTTACTTTATATACACTTTCTGTCATCCCCATGCTTGTGTCTTACAGTAATGAAGAACTAACTTTCCATCAGCTCCAAAGCACTAAAGTCAAAAATGTGAAAGCAATAAAAATTTCATCAGATCAGGTTTTTTACGTGTTCCCGATTTACTTTAATTTCTCAAGTGTTTCCACACTTGAGATAAATATAAACAGAAAACATGCTTTACTTCTTTTTGAGGATACTTTGAAGAAAATAATGTAGAGTCACTCACTTATCCTAATCATCAACTGAAAAGATAAATTTCTTTCCCTTGTACAATCAACATGTTCTGCTAGTCTTGTGGCCTTACAGAGTTCTAAACAAACAGGTTTTATAGTAATAGATGTCCAACACAGGTTTTAGCATGGGCATTCTTGGGGCCGATTTACACAGTGGAACCTTTGCATGTAACAAGCTCATGACTGGCTTACGTGCACAACAACTCTAAATTTGCTCTTCTTGGACAGTTATTTACTTGCCTAAGTTTACTATTTCCCCTTGGAATCACAATACATCAATAGAAAGAATGCCTGAGTCCTTGTCCATAGGGCAAGTGGTGTGAAATTTTACTTTGCCTGCCAGTAAAATCTACTTATTCTGGTAAACCAGAAGGGAAATGTTTGGGTTCGGAATATAGGGTACTCTCTAATTAATTTTAGAAAACAACCCAAAGAAAATACATGAGCTGACTGGTTTAAAATCGTGTTTCCATAATTTGATAGAAACACAGAACTAGCACGAGCTGTTGACGTAATGATAGAAACACTCATGGAAGTTTGGGAGAACTTGAAAATCTCCCACGCTTTCATTGGTGTTTCTATTAAACAATTAGATTATGAACTATCATGCATAGAAATTGAGAGCTGCATAATCTAATAATTTAATAATTATTGTGTTAGTATAAATCTACTAACTTATTACATGAAATGTGAACATAACATGACGACAAAATTAAGTGACTCACATTAAGTTACTGTTGACATATATGGTCCTGCTGTTGCATTTGCGTTAATTTTGACATTACTGTACCTTTGAGAAAGTTGGGTTACTAAACTCAAGGACATGTTAAGTAACACTGCCAAGAAAATAAATCGTGTGTTACTCAAAAATGCGACGTTAAAGTGATTCAAAATACAAAATTTTAGCCAAATCACGGAATTTAATTGTTGCAAAATATGCGCACCTCAAAATCGCGAAATAAACGCATCACAAAAATTTCATGTAAAAAAGTAGTCATTCAAAACTTTATCTAAATCCTCTACACATACACTTTGAAAACACAAAGAGGCAGCTGCCATCTTGTCAACAAGCGCACACTGCTAAGCTATTTATTATCTACAACAGAATAGATAGTGAGTACCGTAGTCAATTAGAGAAAAGCACTTGTGATAGTAGAGTAGTAGATTAATATACTAAAACTCGATAGAAACAGGTAATGTTTTCTATTTCTTAAATAAGATGACCTACTCACATCATATAAGTTCTGTAATGTCTGATCAGGAGTTGGTGCAAAACACTGACCTACATAAACAAACTGAAATGAAAGATGTATTGGAGTTAGCACCAAGAGAACTCTAACACCTACACCATATAATTAAAAGATTTCAATGAAAGTCAACATATGGATTTGCACATGGCTGGAATGAAAAATTCCTGGCTGATGTACAGAATCGACCATTAATAACAAAGAAGTGACAGTTAGTCAGGGATGTCGTTAAGGGTCGTAAAATACAGCCCCATTATCAAGATCAAGCGAAATTTCACCTCTCAACTAGGACTGTTTTAATCATTTTTCATTTGATTCTGGATAATTTGGTTTTCCCAGTCTGAGATGTAAATATGCTAGTTTCACTCTGGTAATTGATCAAAATCGATAATAACATTTGTCTCTAACCAGTCTAGTAAATTAGTAAATATTGATCTGCCTCACTCTAGTCATTGATCATCTGACCCCAGCTCTTGGATTATTGATATTTATTTACAGATCGTTAACATTTATTGATTATTTGACCAGTTGATAAATAATTATCAAATAATATCCAGTAATATTGATTGAACACTTAGGCTTTTGATAATTGATTTTGATCAATTTGTAATGGGCTTGAACATGATGAAAAGACCAATAATTACAGAAACATCCTGGTATCTAAGAGATTTTACACCCTTTGTCAACTCACCAATGAGTCTTGTGGCTCACATTTGATGTACTTCCTAATAAATTCTATAATATATGCCACTTGTTTTGATCCATCCACTACCCATTTCTTCTTCACCATAATAGGGGCATCTCCAGCAGCTTTAAGCAACACTTCCACTGCAACAGAAGCAGCAGAAACAACACAGTCACACAATTTAAGCTATAACCAGATCATGTGTATTGAAGGCATCCACAGTCGAGTGTCAACTGATACTCAATTGAGATTGATACTCAATTGACACTTGATCGGCATCCCTGTTGACACTCAATCGACACTCGCTCAACATCTCGGTCGATAATCAGTCAAGAGTCGACTAATTTTCGCAGACACGCCATTGAGTGCTGATTGATACATACAAATTATTATATGGCTGTGTCTCACAAGGACTGGGAACTACCGAATTCACGAATTTGATTGGCTGAAATTGATATTGACCGCGGTCTAGATTTTCCCATCTAGACTGGCATCTGTAGACCGGTCTCATTTTGCATTGAAAAAGTAGCAAACTAAAATACAAAAATGTTCACCATTTTCTTTTATTTTCTTCTCAATCATTTATGGAAGTGCCAAAAAGCCTGATGACAAAAAAAAAAAGGGGTAAAGAGGATGAGCAAATTTTGGCAGGTTTAAGTTAAGCTCATCGCCGTTCGCAAGCAAAATGTCAGCAAACCAGTTACATTAAATGAATTAAAGTTTTCTTCTTTGCCATAAAATAAACATCTTATTAACCGAGCTAAGTCGGTCTGTATAGGAGAATCTTGACCTCGGTCGTGTGTACAGACCTCACTACGTTCGGTCTGTACTCACGACCTCGGTCAAGATTCTCCCATACAGACCTCCTGCTCGGTTAATAAGAGCTAAATATCATAGAAGACACTTAGGCTGATTTCAGCTACTCACCTTTCTTTTTCAATGATTTCTTCGACGCTTCACTTTTCTGTGCTTGATGATTGTTTAGAGGTAGGGCTGGTTCAGACATTTTTCGTTGCCCTTCGGCCATATCACCGCCATTCTCTTCTTGGACGCCTCTTCCTCCGGCATCCGCCATATTGCAGCGAGCTTTTGCCAATAACTAGGTGGTGTAACAATCATATAGTTTATAGCAAACTACTGCCGTTACACCACGTATCTACTCAAAATATCGCAGGCTCAGATATAAAAAACAAAATGGCGGTTAGAGGTCTGCAAACTTTGCGTCTTTTGTTACAACACTAAGAGACAACGACCATAGAACAGAAATGCCTCGTGGAGTGAAAATTGAACGCCCCCCACCAGCTGAATCAGTCGAGGTGAAACAGTCATTCTTTTTTTTTTCTTGATGGTTAGCCTTGGTGTCACACTGATATGTGTTCGTGATATTTAAGTCTTATCAGTCTTATGTCCTGTCTTAATAATGTGTGTATCCGTCCACACATACCACTAGTTTTAAGCTTATGTGTATCCACAGAAGCGATACACAAAACACTGAAGAGTGAATAATTTACATGGTGACAGCCATTGAGTTTGCCAGGTAAAATGAAGAATAAACTTCGGGACATTTTCATCTCATATCCACTCTCTCTCCCCCCCCCCATTGACGAGATTTAACCATTTGACGCCTGCATGAAATTGCCCATGACCCACCCCTAATTCCCTGGCGTGTTTTGAAATATTTCAGAGAGAGCAAAAGCACAAAAATAAACCATACGCGCAGTAACCACAGACACAACATCAGGTTTCAAGACATTGTTTATTTAAAGTGGAATAAATGAAGGGCCAAAATATTAAAAAATATCAACAAAAAGAATTCAACTTGATGCGTAAAATTGATAAGAAAACAAATTCTAATTTCTTTGCTGTGCGACAAAAGCCGAGAAAATTGAATTCCGTAAATCCTTGAATTAACGCCGCCCCTCGAATAAGTACCCCCCTCGAATAAGTACCTCTCCTATCAGCCAAAATTTAAAACAAGCACCCTCCTCCCATTTTTTGGATGAGTACTGAGACAGCAAAGGATGTATAGCTTTCATCTTGTAGTATTAGATTTGTATATTGTTTCATTTTGTGAACATGTTAAGTACTAATGGTACTCTGATTTAAACTTTAGGATCAGCTTTTTATGTCGATAAACAGCTTATGTTGCTGTTTATGTTGTTGTTTATCATGTCAGGGCACCATTTGGGAAGGTATTTTTGTTTAAAACAGGGTATGACGTTTAATGATAATTTTTATTTTTTAAGTGGAAAGTCTAAAGTCTGAAAACGTTCAGTGTCTACTTTTAAATTTACATTTGTTTTTAGCCTTGTGATAGCATATTTTATTTTTTAATTGTGACTTTTTATCATGATATGTGAAGCACTTTTGAATATTGTATATAACTAGCACTATAAAAATGTATTATTATTATTAAAAAAGTGTTTTTTATCATTACCCAATGAAAAGCCCTTAAATTTATATATTACCACTCAGAAAATATTCAGAGATCAAAAGATGCCAAACATTTTTAATAGTTTTTCTGAGACTTTTAGAACCTCTCATGTTCACATTAGAAATAAATAAAGTAAATCTAGTCCTACACATTTTTATCCCTTTGAAACAAGCTTTAGAGCACTTTCAGAAAATTTTGCCCATGAGGGAGTAAGCTTTAGAAAATTTTAAGGTTTAGCACTGATACAGTGACATAATGATTGATGCCTAAGGCCATATTTGTGTGTCGGTATGCTGCAAGATTTGTAACCCACAACTTAAAGATCTTTGGACTGGTGTACATACACCATGTAAATTGTGTGCCAACTGGTATTTACCCCACCTGGTTCTTATTAATCAATGGTCTTATGTAATGAAAAATGTTTTATAATAATTAGCCTCTGCAGGCCTCTACTGTTGTAATTCTTCATCCTGGTTCAACCTCCATGTGGTTGGGTCGTGCCACTGACCATCTGCCACAGAGCATTCCTCATGTTATTGCTTGGAGAAAACCTTCGCAGTGCACTGCTGATCTCCCAGATCAAAGCTTACTTGTGAGAGATGGACTTGATCATCCTGACAGCGAAACACAAAAAGAGCTTGCTCTCAGTGTTATAGAACAAGCTATTTGGTCAAGGAAGACTTCACCTGGCTCTCGGAAGCATCAAACAACAGTTTCACAGGTGAGGGACAAGCCACTTCACTCTTTAAATGCTAGGATTAAAATATTCTGATTTCCACATACATTTCATTTGTGTTAGTCATGAGAATGTTAACTTGACTACTGGTACACTGTTCTAATCGCATATCAAAGTGCTTTAGTAGTAGTGGTAAAGCAAGGCTCTAATGCGGATTTAACTTTTATTATGTGGGGAGAGACTATTATGGTGTATAGTTGAACCACCTCTCCTCAACGACCAGTTTTCCAAAGTACCAAATATTTCCAAGTCAAGTCACTATATAATTTGGAACCTCTTGTAAGTGACCACCTCTCCTAAGCGACTGCGACCACTTTTAGAGCTATAATTTTGAAATTTTCTTTTGATTTTAACCTCCCGTAAGTGACCACTTGACAGATCATAGAGCTGAAATTGGATAATAAGATGTTGTACATAACATTATCGTATTCCTGGGTAGTACAACTGACGGACATTTCTCAATAGGAAAATCTGGATTCTTTCTTGAAATAGACTTTTCACATGGATAAAACATTGAAACACAGGCCAAGTCTCTGCAGTTACCATATGCTAATAAGGCCAAATTTTGACCCAGTGTGGTCTAAGCTCTCATAAGCAACCACCTCATGTAAGCGACCACCTAGGTTTGACATTTTGGGTGGTTGCTTGCGGGAGGTTCGACTGTATTTGCATAGATTACAGAGGTAAAGGCAAATTATCTGTACAGCATACTGAATTAAGAAAACAAGGCTGCAAAAAAAAAAAAACAATAACAACAGCTATGCTTCACAGGTGTCAGCATTTAATGCCAAGGTTGACGCTGAGCTTCACCACGGGGATGAGTCATCAATCAAATGGACAGACACCAGCTCAGAACCTCCTTTCATTGTTGGTGAACCTGTAAGTCCAGTTCTTGATTTTGTTTAAAAAGTCTAGACAAAGTCTGTGTAATTAAGAATAGGTACAATGATGAGACAGGAATAGAAATAGAATAAACATGAATGATTATAAAGTAAAACATTTTTGCAAATAATAAGTTGATCTGTGTGAACTATCATTCTTTGAGCTTTCATGTACATAAATTGAAGGGGTATGTGAAATAGAGCCCTAAGTGACTTCTGGAAAATTTCTAGGCAGCCAGGATTGAAATACATACCAGCAGTTTTCACAGTTTACTCTGGGTTTAGTTATTGTCTCAAAAAAGTAGCAATTACTACTAGTTCTTTTAGACCATAATGAAGACAAGAGTAAACTGTATAAGTGGCTGGGAGGTATTTCAATCCTGGTTACCTCAACGTTTTCCAAAAGTCACTTGGGGCTTTATTCCATTTACCCCTTCAATTGATGTTAAAGTAATAAACTGAACCTTAAATATTCAGTGACGCAAACAATTGGAGGTGGGAAAGACTTGCAGATAAGATACAACCAGAGTTTGAAGTTCAGAACGTAATGTGAACAAATTTTATTGTTAATTACTCAAGCTGCAATTTTGGTTTCCATTAAGGGTCATTGGCTTCCCATAAACTCTTTTTTGTACTGTTTGCAACCTCATGTAAAACTTTAGAAGGGTTTTTCTTCTTATATATACATATTACAGCAGTGCATACCTAAATGGTACATGTACATGTATGTATATTGTGTTTGTTAGAGTGTTATTATTTAGTAACAGTAGTAGTGAACCAAAGTGCAAGGTGCATTTATCAAATTATTTCAGGCTCTTTACATTCATCCCAATGAACCATATACCCTTCACTGGCCGGTGAAAGGAGGACATCTGAATCTTCACAGCGGAGCAGGAGGTTCACTTACAGCAGTCTGTGCTGATCTAGAGACCCTGTGGGCTTATGCTATACAGACTGCCTTGACTATTCCACTACGTGATCTAGGGGTTGGTATGAAAACTCATGATATAATCTGAGCAAAATTAACTTTGATAATATAGAATATAACATTCTCTGGTAAGAAGTATTGAAAGACATAAGATTTCAACAGCTGATCTTCGACGGATAAAAATTTGCATCACTAATGCACAAAACTGGGATGTAGTCTGTTTGAGTTTCGGCACCTCATTTTATTCTGCTAATGTAGTTTCACACTTTCATTTCTATATATAAGTTGCCAATCTTGTAATAATTTGACTGTTGTCTTGGAAATGCCATGTTTTTTCATTGCTACTGTTTATTCTAAAATAACAAATGATTATTTTATTAGTACTATCGAGCTGTTTTAGTGGTCCCTGACTCTTTTGACAAGAACCATATCAAGGAGATGATGAACATCTTACTTTGTAAACTTGGATTTTCATCTGCCATCATCCACCAGGTAAGAAGGGGAAGTTAAACTGTAAAACAGTAATTATCACTCTGTCATTGTTAGCAGAGCTCTATTGAATCAGGGGTGTATCCAGGAACTCCTGAATGGGGGGAGGGGTGTTTGCAGCCCTCTCAACTCCTCCCCTTGACCCACCTGAGCCTCTGTAAAGGACAATGAAGATGCACCCTGCAGAAAGGTCAGCATCTTGTGCTTCACAGTATTTTTTAGTGACCACTACAGTCCAGTTCTGGCCACTAGCTGGTGTTGTTTTTGGTAATCCAAAGTTCAATTTCTTGGCTGTTTTGTAAATAGCCAACTGGTCTGCCTCTCTGCCACTTGAGATTTTTAACCATGTTATGTTTGTTTACATTATTTGTTTCATGTGATAGTTAGTTTCCATTTGCCCTGAAAAGCCTTGCACTGGAGACCATGAGATTCTGTCTGTATCTGGAAGACTCATGGATAATAAGGGAAAGTTGGCATACATGCAAAGTTCTCTTAGTAGAGGTGGCTAGTTCACGTTGCTTTATGGTTTGGTGTGCGATATACACTGGTGTAAAAATGTTCCACTGATTTGAATATGTGTCCTTGTGTACTTGAAATAAAATGTTTCAATGGCTTGTGATTGACTTTTGATAAATACATGATTGTATCCAGATCTGTGTCTGTATTTACGGCATATGTTCGAAGTAAATGTATGAAAATATACCTTGACAAAAATTGCTCACTAAATCAAACTGAATCTTGTTACAGTCAAGGAAATTGTTTTCTTTTGTCCCGTGAGCGTAAATTGTCTGGTCTAAGAGAAATCCCAGCCAAGCCAGGACTTAAACCTGGTTCAATCTAGAATCCAGTATGTAAGGCACTAATAAAAAAGGACAACTACCCTTACATTCATGTTGTCAATCTCTGTAATCAAAGCTTTGTTTATGGCTTATAGGAGTCTGTGTCTTCAGTGTTTGGTTGTGGTTTGAGTGCTGCCTGTGTAGTGGATGTTGGAGATGAGAAAACAAGTATCTGCTGTGTAGAAGATGGTCTTGTCATTCCAAGTTCACGGTAAAACTATGTTCAATTTTCAATATGTCATTTTCAACCTGTGTTTTGATATATATATGTTTTCAATATACATTTTATATTTTGAAAAGCCCTATGGTTTTACTGTGCAACCTTAGTCGTAGTGAAAACTTGCATGTCTATATTGACTTAGTACAGAGTTACCCCAGAGAGTAAACTTGATGAACAATCTTGACATAACCTTAATTGTTAGATCCTCTCTTGACCACCTTTCTTCAAAAAAGTCGCTCAGGAATCTCAGGAGTTGTCTTCAAATCCAACCTGAATCCTGTCGTTGTCAAGTAGTAGAATGAATCTTTATTGAGGATACCTACTTCACCAGAGAGTGCTTTACAGAGGTGTCCTCCAACAAAAATTACAAAAGACAAAACTAAAGCAATGTATGAAATACAACTATATATGTATAAATCTAATAAAATAGATTCCATCTTGCTGTGTGTCTGTTCAGTAATTGATCACACATGATATCAAAATGTGGTTAGAACAAAAAAGTGGCACCCAAGGCAATGATGTTCTTACTACATTTAGGCATCTGCAGTCCCAAATATTAGACTTGAGCCTATTTTTATGCCACAAGCAGTTGTCTTGTATTTCCTTTGTTTCACATGGATAAGTACTTTTAAGAATGAAGCAAAGAAAGTCAAAGTGATTTGTGCCAGGCTTCTTATTTTGCAAGAGCTGATTCAAGTGTTATTTTAGATTGTGGCTCCAGTATGGAGGGAGAGACATCACAAGATCCTTCTACTGGTTGTTGAGAAGAGTAAGTAATGTTCAAGGGCTAAAATCTAACCAACTGTAAAGTCGTGACAAAGATGATGCATCATACACAACGCATGGCACATGGTGTAGTGGATTGAATAGCTTCTTGTACTTGGGGAGTTCTTTTCAACGTTTTATTTAACAATCATCCTCAAGTCAGTGTCAGACACTTCTCTCATGTCTGTCTCTCATGTATGTCACCTGAGGTGTCTGCCTCACAGTGGTGTCCTCTTTGAGCGAGTCAACTGCACCCCTTGGGTGGCACTTGAGCAGCCTTATTCTCAAGGTCTCGTTTTCCTGTCCCCTATCACTCTAGGGGACAGGACGCAGAGAGAAATGGCACTAAAGTGGCATCTGCAACTTAAACATTCAGATTGAAGACCCGTGGGACCTTATGAGTTTAGTTATAATGATTAAGAGCGGAGTACAATGAAGCTAATACATTTTATCTCATTTGGATTAAGGTCAGCTTTCCCTACAAAGAGTGTGATATCAACAATAGGCTTGATGTACTTCTTTTGCACGAGTTAAAGGAAACGTTCTGTCATCTAAGTCAGGTAATAAAGTTTTTGTGTTCCACGAGTCATTGGATTGGTTCCATCTAAGAGGCCTTCAGCATATAAAACTATCCCTTAGTTACAATCTTTTACTTTTACAAGTGGAGGACGCTGTCGGACCTATAAGCAAGGAGAATTTAGGATTGATTTTGAAACGGATACTTGTAGCTGGCATCTGACTGAGAGTGCAACTTAAGAGATCAGGGGCTTAAGAGCCTGGCTCCCCTGGCTCCTTGTGTATGGAAAGAAATGATGGAACCTAGGCCATGACTTTTCTACAGTGTTCAAAACGAAAGTGAGACCTCCAGCAAAGCTTTTAGACGCTTTATGGCTTCATTTTGTGGTCTATAATAGTGCAGACCATAGAAAAATGCGGCCAATTTGTTGGTTAAAATTATTAGCGAAACTTTACCAGCGAGTTACAAGGAAAATCAGGGGAGAATAGCGTTGGCGCGTGGCAGAGCCAAAGATACCTTTTTCTGGTTTAAGCGGATGAGTTCCTCGGAAGTTTCGCCTCGAAGGTCAGTTGACACTTCAAAACTCTCTGACTTTCATTTATTGGCGATGTCGCGACAGCTTATCGTTACAAGTTGTGTTAATGTCAGTCACGGTCTGCATGTATGGTCAAATCAACCATGATCTCGAACGATGAGCGCGCGAGAATACAGGTTTTGACATTTTTTGGTTATAGGTATTCCTACGTGTACCTCACTCGACCTTTGCTATTTTTTGCTGACTCAGGATATTGTTGGTGGCCAAGTACACGAGTTTCAGGTACACCGTCCTTTCGATACTCCTCGTTCGTACCAGTTGAAGATTGGAGATGAGGCAATTGAAGCTCCTATGGTATGTGCAGAACACTCGCTGGCTTGAAGTGATATTGCCATCGGTTTTACCAAGAGATTATCAGATCATATTCTCTTGGTTTTACATAGTAGTGTCACTAGTGTGATTTGCTTGCCGTCGGCCTTTTCTTCCTTTTTTAGGGTTCGATGAATAAACTCGTGAACGCGAAGGCAAAAAGGCGGTATGCGCGCGACGGGGTTTGGGCGAGACGATATCTTCTCGTGCGCGCTAACCTGTTCCAGGCATCTTAAACCCTCGCACCTTACTCCCTTCTGATTTTCGAGAAACTAACAGGCTCTAAGCAGCCTGCAATAAAAAGGTTTGATTCTGTAGAACAGTACCCATAAGGAGTGAGGATGACTAATAAAGAAAAGGGTGAAAATGGATTACACAAGGCTCGTGTTTTCAAGTCTCTCTTGATATTTTACAAAAATATATTATTAAGGCATTGAATTCCTTTGATTGTTACCTACGATAAGTTACAGAGCTCTCAAAGATATCTCTAAATACGAAAGTTTAGAGCAAGTGACCCAGTGACGCTACCACTGAGTTAATTTTTGGTAGATTGTGGTTCATATCTTCTTGACTAATTTGAATAGGAAACATGAAAAGTAATTTATCAAGCATGAGAGACCATTTTTCACTACATGTCCAAACACCTAGAAGAAGAGAGTTGAAAGTGATAAAACAGAGGAAAAAATAGCCAGTTTTGAACCCGGATGATTGAAAGTTATTTTTTGCTCTAGAAAAGAATATTATTGTTACTCTAGGATAAAACGTTGAAAGGTTTTGATTTGGAGCAAAACAACTAAATTTAAGCAATAGAGCTCTTTTTCCATGTTTACATAGCCTCATCTAAACACGAGAAGGGTCGGGACAATTCGGGACCGTTATGCAAACGCAAGACGCAGTCGAGGGTTTGCATAACTTTCGAGATTTTTCCCAATCCCCCAAGCGTTTAGATGAGGCTATGTAAACACGGAAAAAGTACTCTATTGCTTTTATGAATTATTTCTCAAAAAACGCGCGAATCTAAAACGTCACAACCGTGTTTACATAATCTCATCTAAACACACCTATCGACCAATGAGAGCACGCGTAGTATCTCAGTTATTTTATAATGCACTATAGATGTATAGGTGTTATTTGGGAACCTGTCACAGCATTCACATTTGAACATTAATTACGGCGATTTTTGAAGGCGAGTTTTGTAAATCGTTTGCAAATGAAAATTGGTCTTGGTTGATTCCTTACGCATGAATTCATTTAGGTGGTCATAAGCTATCACCAGGTACTAAGCCAACCAATTTTTGGCAATTTTAGCTCTTACCAACTGGTCGTAGAATTCACTGAAACTCTTTCATAACGGCTTAAAACAGTAAAAAGAACTCAGAAGTAACACAGAAAAGTCTAAATGGGGCATGGATGGGCAAAATTTGAGAAGATTAAATCGGATTGCATAAGGGTAATGTTAATCTCTATGAAAGTATTACTTGTAATGCTGCGAAAAAGTCCTTCTTTGATACATAGCTGAGCTTTTGGCAATAAAAGACGACAGCTCAGCCAATATTAAGGACACATAGTTGTTGACATAAATAAAATAATTTCCTGAAATACTGTGATTTAGTCACTTTAACTTGTCTAAGAGCTGTTCCTTTATTCACAGGGGATGTTCTTTCCTCAGTTGTTTGGTATTGTGGGTGAGAAGTTGGTTTTCACTAAAGATCACCAATATGATGACCCAGAAGACTTGTGTGATGACCGATACTTACTTGAGGTAAGGTAACCGGCAGACCCCGTGGGGGACGGAGAGGGGACTCCTATGTAAAGAGGCCGGGGATGTAAGCCTATTTGTAGGAAAGAGTATTCCATGGTAGCATACAATACGACGCGATGCCATGCCATGCCATGCCATGCCATGCCATGCCATGCGATGCCATGCCATGCCATGCGATGCCATGCCATGCCATGCCATGCCATGCCATGCCATGCCATGCCATGCCATGCCATGCCATGCCATGCCATGCCATGCCATGCGATGCGATGCGATGCGATGCGGTCTCCGTCTCCGCCAGGGGTCTGGCTTTTGTTAGACGCTCAAGGGGGAAAAAGTCACACCCCTCCCTGATTAAGCGCCCCGTTTCCAATGCCCCTCCACTGGGCTATCAGAATGTTGTAAACCACTCGTGGGTTGAATCTAAATTTTGTCATCCGATTCTGTCTGTAATTATAATCAAATTTTCCGGTCTTCCGATTTTGTTAAGCACTCTGAATACAATCCAAATTTGATTCTGCTCAGTTCTCTGTATAACTGTCGTCATTTGTGTTATAATCTGCAGTCACAGAGAGGCCAGGACCAATCCAGTAAGTCATCAGGCTCAAAGGCTGGGCCAAACAGCGAGTCAGTCCCAGACCCTGATCAGGAAATAACGACAACCTTGAAGACTGGTAACAAACAGATGAAGCTTGTCTCTGAAAAGAGCCTGGGTCTAGATCAAGCCATACTTCACAGCATCAATTGTTGTCGTAAGTGGAGTACTTTAGTGCTACAGTTTGTCAGTTTTCGTAAATGCACACTTGTAAGTTTTTTTGATAAGTCTCATTTTCTGTTGTATAGTGGTATATGTCAACACAAGCTAATAACATTGAGAGAATTCTCCCAACAGGAGTCAGATCTATACCTTCATACTCTACCACTGAGCTACAGAAAACTTGAGGCCATGCGGCTACGTGTAGACTTCCTACTTTAACTTAGTACTGCTATGGCTTAGCTACCACGAATCTTCTGTAGTTCAGCGGCAGAGCATCCGGCCGGTATGCGTAAGGTCTTATAAGCTCGAATTTTTTTTGCAGAACACGGAAATTTTTTTTCTGAGTAGTTTGTGTAGTTGACTGACTAACGTCTTATCAATCTCCTTATTAAAATGCTATACTCACAATTTAATATTGAATTAACCAATAGAGCGCTTTTTCCGTGTTTACATAGCCTAATCTAAACAAGAGGAGGGTTCGGAGAGTTCAAGACAGTTATGCAAACCCTCGACTGCGTCTCGGGTTTGGATAACTTTCGAGACTTTTCCCAAACCCCCAAGTGTTTAGATGAGGCTATGTCAACACGGAAAATGTGCTCTATTGCTTTTATAAAATATTTCTCAAAAATACGCGCGAATCTAAAACGTCACAACCGTGTCTACATACTCTCATCTTGACACACCTATCGACCAATGAGAGAACGCGTAGTATCTCAGTTATTTTGTAATATTGAATTGTTTCGATTATGAATTTTCACGCACAAGTAACAAGCAATGAAAGGTCTCTACTACCTCGTTCCCAGGGTCCTCTCTCTACTTTCTTGAGGGAGGAAGTGAGAAGACCCTGGGAACGAAGTTGAGATCTCTGTAGTGTCACGTCATCAATGTGGAATTTAATGTTCTTAACTCTTAGCGGACGATATCCTTTAAATAATCACGTGAAAAGAGACTTCTATTTGTCAGGGCATCCTGACGTTTGACTCTATTTCCTGTAGCTACCGAGGAAACCAAACGTAAGATGTACAGCTCAGTTCTTCTAATTGGGGGCGGTTTCATGTTTAATGGCGCCCAAATCGCTTTACAGTCTCGACTCCAGGCCAAATTACCCGCGTCTCACCGCAAACTCGTGGATCAGGTTGAAGTCATTGCCAGACCCAAGGTAAGTTGTTTCACTCCTGTCAGGTATTTGCTATAAACTGCGTTTGACTGAAAAGGGAATGTTACCTTTGATTGACGAAATAAAACTAAATATGGAAAACACTTTTTTTTTTTGCGTTGGGACAACATTTTTGGGTAAATTGGAAAGAATCTTTTAGAAACTGGAATATGGAACATCTGTGTTTTCAAGTTAGTCTATACATGGCAATCCATGCGAGTGATTTCCATCCTCATTTCCTAATATCGATTCCTGCGTCTGTCAAGGAGTGTGGTTTTCAAAATCAAACCGTTACTATTGCGTGTCCTGTGGTCTATCTCCCGCCTTGTTGCCCACATGGGGAGAAGGAACTGACGATTTCCTGTGATCTTATAGGGCTATTACTGCAGGGTAATAATATGTCGGAAATTTAGTTTAAAAATTTGTGGCATAGAGTATTCATGATGTCTCCTCGGACAGGAGCATAAGCAGAAACACAAGGGTCCAACACGTTGAACCTGTTTCGGAGTACGTGCGCATAGTCTTCTTTCCTCGGTCAAAAACTAATTTTAAGCAGCGATCAGTTACTGCACGTGTTTTCTGTCAACGTGTTCAAAATGCAGCCACAGAATCTCGATTTCAGCGAGTGTTGGAGTTGCCAGCTAATTCCCCCCAAGGCTGCTTCAACAAAAATCTCTCCTTGTTCTTCAGATCTTTGCTTTTTCGGTATTCTCAATTCTGAAAGGAACTCAGTCCCGGTATTTGAGTTATTTTGGCCACGTACAAAATTACCCTTAAATTGAAGGAAATCTGAAAATAGTAGTTTGCTAACATACAAAAACACCACAGAGATAATAACAAACCATGAAGGAACAAGGATGGTTAAGGATGGCGAAGATTAACACGGATTACAAACGACGAGCCTGAAAAATTTAAGCTCAATTTTTGAACATGTATACACCGTGAAGTAGCTGCTTTAAAGGAGTCTAGTCCAGTTTTCGTACTTCTTCTAAGTTTTTCGTCATGTTTTTCCTGTAACAGGAAATGGATCCGCGGACGATTTGTTGGAAAGGTGGTGCTGTGCTTAGTATCCTGGACTCTGCTCAAGAATTGTGGATCAGTCAACGGGAATGGATATCGATCGGAGTCAGGGTACTACGGGAGAGGTCGCCTTTCATTTGGACAATCTGTAGTTAATAATCTTAGGCTACACTGCTTCTGAGGAGTTTTTCTTTGGCTCTGTACAAGGGTGGCCTAGTTTTGAGACTACACGATGATGAAAGTGAAGAAAACGGATGTAAAGTGACTTTAAAAAACTGGAGAAGAAAGACGAAATGACTTTAAAAAAGCGATATTGCAAGTAAAAAGTGTTGCTGAAGTGACTTGAGGAAAGAACAGTGACATAACGTGATTTTGATAAGTTAAAGGAGCTCAATCACGTTATTTTGAGTTATTTTGGCAATGTACAAAATTAACTTAAAGGAAATCTGAAAATAGAAGTTTACTAAGATAGAAAAACACCAAAGAGATAATAATAAACCATAAAGGAACAAGGATGGTTAAGGATGGAGAAGATTAACACGGATTACAAATGACGAACTTGAAAAATTTAGGCTAAAAATTTCAATTGCAAGATGCCCAAACCATGACGTGCTGTAGCTCCTCTAAAGAAGAAAAGTTGCTTCAAGGTCAGGATAAGAGACTTGGACAGAAACGTCATAGTCAACCCCCATAGTTCTTAGGTCCCTTTACGTCGTTACGGCCGATTGGGTCTGGGTCTCGTTGACCCCCAATCGAAACTCCAGGAAAAGTACTACAAGAATTAAGTAAATATTCATTGACAGTGCCTCGAATGAAACAAGTTTCCAAGTAACCAGATTGTAAAATCGTATCGACAGGTCGTCAGACAGCTGTCACTGCACGCGTTTTGTGTAAAAGATTCAATCACTTTGGATTTATGGGAAAAGCTTTTCCTTCAAACAGGAAACCTTTACGCCAGTAGTCCTTACTCATTTTAAGTACCACAAAATATCAGTGTTTCGCTGAGATCCTTTCGTAGTGTGCTGGCATCACCTCAGTACAACTTGTTATGTATGGTAGCTTAGGTTGGCTAGCTGGTCGCCTCGGTACTAGGGTGCACGTTAGCCTCGTTATGATGTATATAAAGAGAAGAACGACTTTCGAAATAAACGGTTATTTTGTTCTTATGGTACGTTGTTGTCCACCTGTTGAAACACAACTGACTTGCAAAGCATATCTTCGTTTAAATAGCTGTACTTCAAATGGTAATAAAATTGATGTTTAGGACATCAACCCTTGGACAGAATTGTCCAAGAAAAAAAAATAAATACTATGACTGTGAAAGCAATGTTTTTCTCCTGGTAGTCGGAACTGGTGTTGATATGACGAGAAAGAAAACCGAGCTCGTGGGCGTGGAACGAGCCAATAGGGAGAAAACCAGAGTGAATCGAGTGAGCATATTGAATTGGTTCATGCTTAGCGCGCGTATATCAAGTTATGAATGCAAGCGAGAAGTTTGGAGAGCACGAAAGAAGCCTAATAGTAGCTAGAGGCACTAGCTTCTTGAGTGCTCTCCAAATTAAACTTCCCAAGTGCATCCGTAACTCGATACACGCACAGCTAAAAGCATGAGGGAATTCTTTCGTTATAACATAGCGACAACAACTTGGACGCTAAAACATGTTTTATTTGTGATCGACTGCAATTAGTTCTCACGATGCACGGCGAAGGAAAACAAAGGTCATTAGGATCCTAACAGGCCACCATCAGTTGAGCAACGGTTGGCCGAAAGCGCTTAACCTGGTTACTAAAATTGTCAATGAAAAATTCGCTTTTTCGAATCAACTATAATGAAAAGGTAGGTAAACAAAGTCAAAAAAACTCCATGAAACTTAAACAAAAGGAACTTGCACGAAACGCAGCTAAATTGAAATTGCACACGTCATGTCATATACGCACGGTCGTGCTTATATTAAAGAATGGGTTCATGCTTAGCGTAAGGACAACTCTATCTTCTTGAGTGCTCTCCAAGCTTCCCAAGTGCATCCATAACTCGATATACGCACAGCTAAAAGAATGAGCCAATTCTTTTATAACATGGCGGTGCGTATATAACATGACGCGTGCAATTTTAATGTAGCTGCGTTTCGTGAAAGTTCCTTTTGTTTAAGTTTCGGCAATGTGAAGATTATTCTGAAAAATCCAAACCCTGCTTCGAGCCTTTGACTTTTGCCAAGCTAAGGTGTTTACTTAAACTGTTTGTCTACATTTTCATCGAGTAGTTTTGACTTTGTTTACCTACCTTTTCACTATAGTTAATTCGAAGAAGCGAATTTTTCATTGACAATTTTAGAAACCAGGTTAAGCGTTTTAACTGACCCATTTTCCCGAGTGTGACCCATTTTACTAAGTGTGATCTATTTTTATTATTGGAACTTTTTTCCAAGTGTGACCCATTTTTACTAGTGTGACCCTTTTTTCCAAGTGTGACCCATTTTTTCAAATGTGATTCATTTTTACTAATGTAACCCATTTTTCCAAGTGTGACCTATTTTTCCAAGTGTGACCCGTTTTTCCCAGTGCACCCCTTATTTCGAAGTGTTAACCGCGTTTTCAAGGGTGACTTTTTCTCCAAGTGTGAATCCTTTTTTCCAAGTGTGATCCACTTTTCTAAGTGGGACAATTTTTTTCCAAGTGTGACTATTTTTTCCAAGTGTGACCCATTTTTAAAAGTGTGAACCTTTTTTTTCCAAGTGTGACACATTTTTACAAGAGTGACCCTTTTTTCGAAGTGTGACACATTTTTACAAGAGTGACCTTTTTTCCAAGTGTGACACATTTTTACAAGAGTGACCCTTTTTTCCAACTGTGACACATTTTTACAAGTGTGACCCTTTTTGCCAAGTGTAACCCATTTTTTCAAGTGTGACCAGGGCTCCTGGTGTGATTCTTTTTTCTAAGTGTGAAAAGTTTTTCTAAGAGTGACCTAGTTTTCGAAATGTGACCGTTTTCTCCAAGTGTGACCCATTTTTCTGAGTGTGATTCATTTTTCCAAATGTAACTCTCTTTTCGAAGTGTAATCATTTTTCCAAGTGTGACCCGTTTTTAACAGTGTGACCCTTTTTTCCAAGTGTGACCCATTTTCCAAGCGTGATCCAGTTTTACCAGTGTGACCCTTTTTGCAAATATTACCCATTTTTCCAAGTAAAGCCCATTTTTGCAAGTGTTTCTAAGTGTGGGCCATTTTTCCAAGTGCGCCCCTTATTTCGAAGTGTTACCCGCATTTTCAAGTGTGACCCCCTTTTTCTCCAAGTGTGAATCCACTTTTCTAAGTGGGACAATTTTTTTCCAAGTGTGACTATTTTTACCAAGTGTGACCTATTTTTTTAAGAGTGACCAGGGCTCCTGGGGCCCGTTTCTCGAAAGCCCCGGAAACTTTTCGGGCCCGTAAAGCCATTTTCAGTTCGTCTGCATCTAAAAACAGAGAAGTGTATACGCCTCAAACTTCCAGTATGAAGGGAACCTCTGTTCATATTAAGAATATGTGAATAAAACAGCTCTGTAATCGTAAGGTTCGAGATTTTGCTATGGCTTTCTGGGCCCGAAAAGTTTCCGGGGCTTTCGAGAAACGGGCCCCTGGTGTGATTCATTTTTCTAAGTGTGAAAAGCTTTTCTAAGTGTGACCTATTTTTCCAAATGTGACCGTTTTTCCAAAGTGTGACCCCTTTTTTTGAGTGTGATCCATTTTTCCAAATGTAACTCTCTTTTCGAAGTGTAATCATTTTTTTCCAAGTGTGACCCGTTTCTAGGAGTATGACCCTTTTTTCCAAGTGTGACCCATTTTCCAAGCGTGATCCATTTTTACCAGTGTGACCCTTTTTTGCAAGTGTTACCCACTTTTCCAAGTGAAGCCCATTTTGGCAGCTGTTACCTATTTTTGTAAGTGTGGGCCATTTTTCCAAATGTGACCTTTTTCCAAGTGTGACCTATTTTTCTAAGTGGGATCAACTTTTTTCAAATTTGACCTATTTTTCCAAGTGTGACTCTATTTCTCAAGACCCCTTTTTGCAAGTGTTACCCATTTTTCTACTTGTGAAAACCTTTTCTAAGTGTGACCTATTTTTCTAAATGTGATCTATTTTTCCAAGTGTAACCCTCCTTTCCAAGTGTGACACTTTTATCCAAGTGTTGACCCATTTTTCCAAGTGTGACCCATTTTTTCAAGAGTGACTCTCTTTTCCAAGTGTAACCGTTTTTTCCAAGTGTGACCCATTTTTACGAAAGTGACCCTTTCTTCCAAGTGTGATCCATTTTTCCACGACGGGACACACGGGGCTTCTACTGTAAGTGCCGCAGAGAAATGGTAGGAAAATTTTCCTAGAATTCCTTACATATTCTCGTCTTGCGGCCAGGGAAGGCGTCATAATCTGTTTCAGTGACATGTCGATGATATTAAATAAAATATAAACCAGAAAGGGCCGATGGAATATGAGACAAGCTTTAAAATGAAATCACGATATTAATAGCGCTTTAAAAGTAAATAGTGCGTTCGAGTCATTTCCGATGCTTTGAAATGATGGCGGACTCTACCGACGCCTATAATCTGGAACAAAACTAGGTCATTATATATCGGATCACGTCTAAAAACACGTGAAGAAAGACTTGAACAGGAAAAAAACGTGAGCGGACAAAACCGGGGAATGCCGATAAATCAAGTAGTCCCGCAATGATGAACGAATTACACAACATGAACCTTCCTCTGCTTCTCCCCCTGAACCAAGTTCAGATCCACGAACTGAACTTAAAGATAACAAAGTGCCTACGAATGGATGTTGAGCGCGGCGAGCAGACGTAAATGTCTTGTTTACCCAATGAAAGCCATCACAATAAACTCTGAGCTTGCATCGAGATGCTTGTCCGGGCGTAAAGGAGCGTTTGATTAATCAATCTAAAACAGATCTTAAGGAATAAAAACCCAGATGATCTGGAATACTTGTTTGAGTATGTCGCCATGTCGTTGGCAGTAGGAGCCACGTGCAGTATTATCATGCTCGGCAATTGAAGTTATTGTGTAGAAAATATCGCACAATTACTCAGTCGAGGGCAAAAAGAAAAGCGCAAGGATAAACTTAGTACATGGAGCTGAGATAGATTGTCAGTGCTTTAGGTGATCATGCACGGCTACCAATGGCCTGGCCAATCGTTTGGCCAATGTCTCGTACACGCAACGAATCGTCAAAAGTCCATAAGTAACGACCTCCGAAAGAAGTGAACCCACCCCCCATCCCCTGAAAATAGAGGAACTAAGGTTCAAAAGTATAATTATTTTTCCACTCAGTAACCTGAATAACGTACGATAAACTGATGACGATTCAACTAGGTAAGGTATAGCTAATTCCGGGAGTCGTAATGAAGCGCCCTGGTAAAACAAACCCCGCAAAATTTCCATCAAGTAACAAGAAGGTACTAACAGGACCTTTTCTTCAAATTGAAATTACTAAATTAACAACTTTGCACCATTTTTAACAGGAACGCATAAAAAGAACGTTTAATCAAATTGAAATTAAAAACTCGACCAGAGCAGTTAAATATTTATAAAGCAGACTAACGTAGCAGTGCATCATGAACAGTAAAAATAGTTTAAGGTATCTTACATCACAGTCTACATATAAAGGGCCCACCCATGTGCCAGCAACATAAATTTCAACTGGATCGAAGAATTTCTACACGATTTATAAGAACTCAGTCTTTTTACGAATTTCACCCACAGCCTTAGAGGAATACAGCCCTGTTCTCATAGCATTAACAGAAAAAAAAAAACAAACAAACAAAACAAAAAACCACCACGAAGAGATACCTAGAGTAGAAGTCATTTCCTTCCCTCATGGGGTGAGAGATTCTCGCCCATATCAACTTTCTTTTCTCTGGTAAGTTCTCGCACGTTTAGAGATGCGCCACACTCGCGTTTTAGGTGCAGGGATCACAACCAATGCTACCTATCCTTTTAAAAATGCTGCTTTTATCCCTCCCCCAAATCTACACACGTGTATTTCACTTCTGGAAGGCTATGGATTTGGACAGTGCTTGGGTGAGAAATTCTCGTCCATATGAACTTTTTTTTCTGTCGTAACTTCTTGCGCGTTTAGAGATGCGCCACACTCGCGTTTTAGGTGCAGGGCTCCCAACCAATGCTGACCTAACTTTTTAAAGATGCTACTTTTAGCCTTGCCCCAAATCTACACGCGTGTATTTCACTTGTGGAAGTCTATAAATTTGGACAGTGCTTGGGTTAGTTATTCTTACCCATATCAGCTTTCTTTTCTCTCGTAAGTTCTCGCGCGTTTAGAGATGCGCCATATTCGCATTTTAGGTGCAGAGATCGCAACCAATGCTTACCTAACTTTTTAAATATTTTACTTTTAGTCCTCTTCTAAATCTGCACACATGTATTTCACTTGTGGAAGTCTATCGATTTGGACAGTGCTTGGGTAAGAAATTCTCGCCACTATCAAGTTTCTTTTCTCTCGTAAGTCCTTGCGCGTTTAGAGATGCGCCACACTCGAGTTTTAGGTTCGGGAATCTCAAACAATCCTTACCTAACTTTTAAAATATGCTACTTTTAGCCCTTCCCCAAATCTACACACGTTTATTTTACTTATGGAAGTCTACCGATTTTAACACAGTGCTTGGGTGAGAGATTCTCGCCCATATCAACTTTCTTTGTTGTCGTTAGTTCTTGTGCGTTTAAAGAGGCGCCACACTCGCGTTTTAGGTGTAGGGATCCCACCCAATTCTTGCCTATCTTTTCAAAGATGCTACTTTTAGCATTGCACCAAATCTACACAGGTGTATTTCACTTGCGGAAGTCTATGGATTTCAACAGTGCTTGGGTCGGGCATTCTTACCCATATCAACTTTCTTTTCTCTCGTAAGTTCTCGCGCGTTTAGAGATGTGTCACACTCGCGTTTTAGGTGCAGGGATCCATACAAATGCTTACCTAACTTTTTCAAGATGCTACTTTTAGCCCTCCCCGAAATCTACACACGTGTATTTCTCTTGTGGAAGTCTATGGATTTAAACAGTGCTTGGGTTGGACATTCTTACTCATATCAACTTTCTTTTCTCTCGTAAGTTCTTGTGCGTTTAGAGATGCGTCACACTCGCATTTTAGGTGCAGAGATTCCAACCAATGCTTACCTAACCTTTTAAAGATTTTGCTCCTAGCCCTCCCCCAAATCTAAACTGGTGTATTTCACTTGTGGAAGTCTATCGATTTGGACAGTGCTTGGGTGAGAGATTCTCGCCCATATCAACTTTCTTTTCTCTCGAAAGTTGTCGCGCGTTTAGAGATGCGCCACACTCGCGTTTTAGGTGCCGTGATCCATACAAATGCTTACATAACTTTTTTAAGACGCCACTTTTAGCCCTGTCCCAAACCTACACACGTGTATTTCTCTTGTGGAAGTCTATGGGTTTAGACAGTGCTTGGGTTGGACATTCTTACTCATATCAACTTTCTTTTCTCTCGTAAGTTCTTGTGCGTTTAGAGATGCGTTACAGTCGCATTTTAGGTGCAGAGATCCCAACCAATGCTTACCTACCCTTCTAAAGATTCTGCTTTTAGCCCTCTTCTAAATCTACACACATGTATTTCACTTGTGGAAGTCTATCGATTTGGACAGTGCTTGGGTGAGAAATTCTCGCGACTATCAATTTTCTTTTGTCTCGTATGTTCTCGTGCGTTTAGAAATGCGCAACACCCGCGTTTTAGGTGCAGAGATCCCAACCAATGCTTACCGAACTTTTTAAAGATGCTACTTTTAGCCTTCCCCCAAATCTCCACACGTGTATTTCAGTTGTGGAAGTCTATGGATTTGGACAGTGCCTGGGTTGGACATTCTTACCCATATCAGCTTTCTTTTCTCTCGTAAGTTCTCGCGCGTTTAGAGATGCGCCACACTTGCATTGTAGGTGCAGAGATCCCAACCAATGCTTACCTAACCCTTTAAAGATTCTGCTTTTCGCCCTCCCCCAAATCTACACACGTGTATTTCACTTGTGGAAGTCCTTCGATTTGGACAGTGTTTGGGTAAGAGATTCTGGTCCATATCAACTTTCTTTTCTCTCGTACGTTCTCGCGCGTCTTGAGATGGGCCACACTCGCGTTTTAGGTGCGGGAATCCCAAGCAATGCTTATCTAACTTTTTAAAGATGCTACTTTTAGCCCTGCTCGAAATCTACACAGGTGTTTTTCACTTGTGGAAAACTATCGATTTGCAGATTGTTTGGGTTGGAGATTCCGCCCCATATTAACTTTCTTTTCTCTCGTAAGTTGTCGCGCGTTTAGAGATGCGCCACACTCGCGTTTTAGGTGCGGGTATCCCAACCAATGCTTACCTAAGCTTTTAAAGATGCTACTTTTGTCCCTCCCCCAAATCTACACACGTGTATTTCACTTGTGGAAGTCTATGGATTTGGACAGTGCTTAAAGTCACCGAGACCGGGCTACGTGCAGCGTGATTTTGACCAACTCTGGGTCGATTTAAAGGAACTTGGGTGATTTTTTCGTGTCCCAGGGACTCTAAACTAATTCGCGAAGACTGATTTTAAGGGAAATGGATAAGGAAAAATTTTGAACGATTGGTTATGAGAGGTCTGGCCGAAAGATAGCCACTTTGTGACTAAAAAGTCGCCGAGACCGGGCTCCGCGAAGCGTGATTTTGACCTACTTTGAGTCGATTTCCAGGAACTTGGGCGATATTTCCGAGTCCCAGGGACTATAAACTAATTCGAAAAGACTTTGGTTTTCAGTAAAAGGGACAGAAGAAAAATCTTTGAACGCTTGGTTATGGGCCATCTGGCCGTAATATATCCCCTCCTTAACTCACTTAGTGACTAGAAACTCGCTGAGACTGGGCTACGCGCAGCGTGATTTTGAGCAACTTTAGGGCGATGTCCAGAAACTTGGGCGATATTTCGGAGTCCCAGGGACTATAAACTAATTCGAAAAGACTTTAGTTTTTAGTTAAATGCACAGAGGAAAAATTTTTGAACGCTTGGTTATGAGCAGTCTGGTCGAAAGATAGTCACTTAGAGACTAGAAAGTCGCCGAAACCGGGCTATGCCAAGTGTGATTTTGACCAACTTTGGGTCAATATCCAGGAATTTGGGCGGTATTTCCGAGTCCCAAGGACTCTAAACTAATTCGAGAAAATACGCGAGTAAAAAAAATCTAAATGGGCGAGAATCTTTAACCCAGGCATTGTCCAAAGCGACAGACTTAAACAAGTAAAATGCACGTGTGTAGATTTGAAAAAGGGCCAAATCTAGCATCTTTAAAAAGTCCGGTATTTATAGTTGAACATTCCGATACCAAAACCGCAAGTATGGCGCATCTCTAAACGCGCGAGAACTTACTAGCGAAAAGAAAAGTGATATACGCGAGAATCTCTTACCTAAGCACTGTCCAAATCAACAGACTTCCACAAGTAAAATACACGTGGGTAGATTTAGGGTAAAGGTAAAATTAGCATCTTTAAAAGTTAGGTAAGCATTGGTTGCGATTCCCGCACCTAAAACGCGAGTGTGGCGCATCTCTAAACGCGCGAGAATTTACGAGAGAAAAGAAAGTTGATAGTGACGAGAATCTCTCACCCAAACACTGTCCAAATCGGTAAACTTCCACAAGTGAAATACACGGGTGTAGATCTGGGAGAGGGCTAAAAGTAGCACCTTTAGAAAGTTAGGTAAGCGATCCCCACGCCTAAAACGCGATTGTGGCGCATCTCTAAACGCGCGAGAACTTACGGCAGAAAACAAAGTTAATTTCGGATCCTCACAAAAAAAAAAAAAAACCGCAAGTCTTCCACATCGCTATACTCGCGAAAACACGCGAGTAAAAAAAAAAGATATAAATGGGCAAAAATCTTTAACCCGAGCATTATCCAAAGCGACAGACTTCCACAAGTAAAATGCACGTGTGTAGATTTGTGGGAGAGCTAAAAGTAGCATCTTTAAAAAGTTAAGTAAGTATTTATTAAGATCCCCGCACCTAAAACGCGAGTGTGGCCCCTCTCTAAACGCGCGAGAACTAACGAGAGAAAAGAAACTTGATATGGGCAAAAATCTTTCACCCAAGCACTGTCCAAATCCATAGACTTGAACAAGTGAAATACTCGTGTTTAGATTTGGAGAAGGGATAAAAGTAGCATCTTTAAAAAGTTACATAAGCGTTGGCTGGAATTCCCGCACCTAAAACGCGAGTGTGGCAAATCTCTGAACGCGTGAGAACACGCGAGAGAAAAAAAATTGACATGGGAAGGTATATCTAACTCAAGCAACCACATACTCAGGCAAGTATTCCAGATTATCTGGGTTTTTATTCCTTAAGATCTGTGTTAGATTGATTAATCAAACGTTCCTTTACGCCCGGACAAGCATCTCGATGCAAGCTCAGAGTTTATTGTGATGGCTTTCATTGGGTAAACAAGACATTTACGTCTGCTCGCCGCGCTCAACATCCATTCGTAGGCACTTTGTTATCTTTAAGTTCAGTTCGTGGATCTGAACTTGGTTCAGGGGGAGAAGCAGAGGAAGGTTCATGTTGTGTAATTCGTTCATCATTGCGGGACTACTTGATTTATCGGCATTCCCCGGTTTTGTCCGCTCACGTTTTTTTCCTGCCCAAGTCTTTCTTCACGTGTGTTTAGACGTGATCCGATATATAATGGCTTTGTTTTGTTCCACATTATTGGCGTCGGTGGAGTCCGCCATCGTTTGAAAGCATCAGAAATGAATCGAACGCACTATTTACTTTTAAAGCACTATTAATATCGTGACTTCATTTTAAAGCTTGTCTCATATTCCATCGGCACTTTCTGGTTTATATTTTATTTAATATCATCGACATGTCACTGAAACAGATTATGACGCCTTCCCTGGCCGCAAGACGAAGAACCCTAGTGAGAGTATACTGAAGCTGACGGCGCTATGGGCGTGGTTCAAGGTATCCATAGCCTGCAGTGCAGGCGTCTTATTGGGGCGAGTTAGCGTTACAACCTTGCGACCGCCTTTTTAGACCGCCATGTTAGACGGTGGGGGATGGGGGAGGGGAAAAATGAGAAGATTTTCTTCGCTCCACCCCTCCCCTATCCTTCCTCTTGCTTATCATTCACCCCCTTGGTAAAACTTTCTTTCTCTCCTCAGTCTTCCACTGCATGAAAAATTCAAGATGGCGGCTAAACTTTTTACGATGTGAGCGCTCGCTCGAAAAAATCTCGCCTGCTCTGCAGGCTAAGGTATCCAGGAATACTGTAGCTGCTGCCAGATCTGACATCTTGATTAGAGTGGCTTCCACGAAGCGGCGGTAAATTTCTGGGAGTTTTCCTTGACTTCCTAGGGACTCTTCAATAGAGCACATGAATACATTAGCCAAAAGGGGTCCAAAGGGAGACCCATAGCTACTCTATCGGTCTGTTCGTATAGAGCCCCGTCAAACTGAAACAGCTGCCCCTTTGTAGCAACATGTAGTAGATCGACGAGGTCAGATTTAGCCAAGTTTAGATCATAGGTGTCATTGAACCAGTTGTTCTCGAAAGCTTTGCGTGCCAGGATGTCAATTGTCTCGTCTAAGGGTACATTTGTGAAGAGCGATGAGACGTCATAAGAGACCAAGATTTCTCCCGGGTTTATCTTAACTCAACAAATTTCATTTGTGAAGGCAAAGATATCAGTGATGGTATGTTCATTTACCGACAGAGTCTTAAGCTTAGCATGAAGCCATTTAGCAAGGGCTTAGTAGTAAGTTCCCGTAGCAGTTATGGGATCTCCCCTTGGACCCCTTTTGGCTAATGTATTCATGCGCTCTATTGAAGAGTTCTTAGGAATTCAAGGAAAACTCCCAGAATTTTACCGCCGCTACGAACTGCTGCCAGAACTGGCAGCAGCTACAGTATTTCTGGATACCTTGAACCACGCCCATAGCGCCGTCAGCTTCACTATGGAGGTAGAGGAAAATGGGATGCTCCCTTTCCTTGGGGTGCAGCTTCTAAATCGCGTGTTGAAACAAAGGTTTACGTTAAGCCGACACTGGGCTACTCCCGCACTATCATAGCCATGTGGACAGCCGCTACAAGCATGGTTTGCTCGTCACCATGCTTGATCGCTCGCACCGGCTATCTTCATCTTGGGCGCATTTCTTAGAAGAGTGTGAACGCTTGAGAGGAGTCTTCCGTAAGCTGAGCTATCCGAATCACCTTATTTATTCCGTCATCAACAGGTTTATCACCTCGAGAGTTGCATTGGACCAGCCCAAACAGCATACCGATGACGCTATCCGGATAGTTATCCCCTATAAAGATCAGGATGCTGCAGTGTCTGTCAAACGACAACTTAGAGATCTTAGCAGCAAGGTGCAAAAGACCATCCAGCCAGTGTTTACTAGCCCCAAGCTTAAACAAGATCTAAGCCTGTGTGAGCCTAAGCCTAACATCGTAACCTAGCAATGCGTTGTTTATTTATTCAAGCGCGACCTGTGTGATGCAGGTTATGTCGGGTGCACAAAGGGCCACCTTCACACGCGCGTTGAGGGACACCGTCAAAAGGCGTCATCTATTTACAAATATTATTCCAAAGAACATAACATTGCTGTTCCGACCAATTTCTTGGCACGCTTCAGTGCAATCAAGAAATGCACGAACAAATTTGACTGCCTTGTTAATGAAATGCTTTGTATTCAAGATCTTAAACCAGCACTGAATGGACAGTCTGATTCTCTTCGTGCTAAGTATTCATGTAATTAGCTTGGCACTCTCTTATGCAAATTAGCTTCAACTTAGCCTCTTCACAAACCGCTTTTTATCTTTAATTATGTAACCTTGATAATGGCGCAAGATGCACCACCAAAACATCGGTTTCTATCACTTATATTTCTTCTAAACATTATCGATTTAACAAATTGACGTCAGTTTCTTATTCGTCTGTCCCCTTATCGATGATAAATTGCGTCATAACATTGTCAAAGTGGCCGTGGAACAAGCGCCAGGCGAGTGGTTCTGCAGTGAACTTTGACAAATGTTATGACGAAATTTATCATCAATGAGAGGACAGACGCATAAAACAACTGACGTTAATTTGTTTTTTTACAGTAAAAAGACCCCAAAATGGTCAAATGCCGGGAATAAATAAGGGAGAAGACGCCGTAAACTTGCCGTAAACAAAGATAAGTGAATTTTTTATTCAAAATGACGCGAGCATTGTCAATAGAGTTTCTCGCTTTTTGACTGGCTACTTAAAAAAGTCAATAAAGTCTCATTGGTTGAAAAGTTGACAGCTGAAAGTTGAAGTGTTGAAAGCTTGCATGAATTTAAATTTTATCCGTCTGTACTCTTATTGACGATAAAAATAAGGCAATCAGCGCGCGAAAAATTAGGCAATTATTGTGAAAAACCATCAACAAAAACCCTTCACAAATTATGTTTACGGCAATTTAACATTGGTCTGAACTAGGGAACTAATTATAAGGCAGGTCTGGAACGGGGTATTGATATAAAGGTCAGGTAATAAATAGGGTAGGGAAAATCGCAGCTTTTGGTTATAAATCGGGTTTTGGGAAGCAGGCCGCACACCCCGAGCCATTTTTTCTGGGAGTACCCACCCCAGGAAGAGCAACTTCTGCCTCCTGTAGAAAAAAACTCGGAGTCAAGCTGAATGATTACCTAAACATTTGACGGTGTTCTTCCTCAGGACTGAAATACGAGTAACATGTTACAAGCACTTGGCAAGGGCCAAGCGAAATTTCGAAAAGTACCTGTCCATAACTATAGATGGCATGGATCAGGCCAGTTTTAATCTTCCACACTAGGTAAAGTTACACACCAGGAATCGAAGTCCATCAGTTGGATTCAGTGTTTGATGTTAAGACGTGGATGGACCTCGTTCAAGAAGGTCTCACTGGTCATATTCACCATCACCAGTTCATTAATCATTCATGTACTGATGACCCAATCAGCTTGTATCAATTGGGTCAGGTGCATGTATTTTGATACCCAATGAACATACCGATCAAGACACATTCTATTAGTTCAAAAACTGATCAAGACACTGATCAAGAAACTTGAATTTTAATCAGTGTTAATACTAATACAGTATATTTTCCGCTTCAGTACAATACGGCAAGGTATTATTCTTTCTTAGACACCGTTACGTTAATTGTACAGTTTTTGACTTTTCCTTTCTGGAAAACAGCATCCTTAAAAGCTATAGATTCGTCTTGTTTTTCTGTGGTAGAACATGAAACTGCACTAACACTTGGACCTAGGATCTTTGAAACTTTAGAAACATTTTCTTCCGTAGGCTTTTCGTACTGAAACAATGCATTAGAACGACGCCCCGACCTTTCGCGAATCAATTTTTCTTCCATCCCGGCATTGAACAGGGAGGAAACAGAGGTAACGCGCAAACTATGAGTGGTTTTGCGTTTAAAGCCTGCCGCCTCGCACATTTCAGGCAAAATCTTGTTCAAGCTGTTAATACCTACGGGCACTTTATCGAACGCGAACTTAGTTTTCGATGGCTTAAAGTAAAACGCAGTAACTTTCTTTGCATGAGTCTCAACTAAGCCTATATACAATCTAAATATCTTCACAAGGCACGGCTCGTGCTTTTCCTCATTAGAATGACAAACGTAACGTGCTTAGCCACTCGTGGCGCATATTTAATATCACAAAGACCTCCATGATAAGTTTTGGAGGCATTTTCTTCAAACTTAATAAAATTGGAACCAATTTCAAAGTTGTTTACTACAATATTTGTGTGATCTCCACCACGCAACCCAAAAACTTATCCGCTATAGAAATAGATCGTGTTCAATAACGACTTAGCTGATGTAGTTCCCAGCAATTTCTTCTCCCAGAATGTTGCTTCTTCTTGCTCGCTCACAAACTCCTTCTCCTCCTTCTTGCACTTAATATGAAGCCCTTCTCGAACGCCATCCTTCATCTCGGCATCTAAGCAACGTCGGAACAGGACAAACCTTCGAAAAACAACACACCAAATTCAATTCCCCAAACAGTGCATTTTAAAATTCTGAACAATGCGGTCTAAAAGTTGTCAATTACCTTTCGTCACTAACGTCCAGAGGATTCAAAGCTTCGGATCCATTTTTCTCCTCCAAATAACTCTTGAGGGCACAAATGATACCATAAACAGTCTTGGGAGAGTATCTTCCACCGGACTTTTTAGCTACCTCTATCACGAATTTTGACAACCAATAGTTCAGCGACAGACCGTCCATTCCGGCAATATCTGCGCTCAGAGCGGTAACCTTGCGTAAATCGTAGTCCTTGAAGAGACCACCACAATCTAATACCGGAACTTTAACCTCTCTTAACCTCTGCCATTCGGCAAAAATGCTCACAGCCCGCTTGTTTTTATGCTTAGTTGAAGCTGGAACAGCGTCATTCACCAGAACATTTTCTTGAGAAGAAGTTTTAGGAACGCGAAATCGTTCTGATCCGGACTCGACCTCCATCACGCGGCGTAATGTTAATCTACCAAAAAACCCGCCAACATCGCCGCATATTAAATATTCATTTCATTTACCACGAATAAGAAACAAACAATAGCCTATTGTGCACGCCTTCTAATTACCTATTCTTCGGAAATAATTCTACTAAATTTTCACACTAGTTTGAGAAGCCAGCTCAAAAACTCGTACTTCGTTTTTCATCAAGGGTTCCAAACACCCCGAAACAATAAAAGCACTCCGCCTTCGGCGTCGTGCTTTCATCCGTTTCTCGGTGTTTGGAACCCTTGATGAAAGCCTACGTTTTGCTAAGAAAGCTTTTTTTTACCAAAACGAGAGATTTTTCGAGGATTAGGTATAAAATTGGGCAATATTTCAATTCTGGGCATGCGCCATTAACCGTTCTCAATTTTGTTTGTTGCCTCTTTCCTTTCATTTTTTCTCGGCCCTTTTACCCTGGTTACCTTTTGCGTTGCATGTTTTTTCTGGCTGCCGTGAAAAGTTGGATGTTAATTATGGGCGAAGCCTAGAAATGGACCTTGATCAATCATAGGGATAGAGGACCATTTTACCACCGTTTTTGCACCAAAACTGATAACGCTGTTTTTCGATTCGCGACGTCGGAATGTCGTCGATATCTAAACCTGATCATTGTAGGGAAAGGCCTAGCCCAGTACTACCATCTGCTTATCAATAATATCAGGTGATATTTAAATTGCTGACGTCACAAGTGATGCAAAGAGCACGACCATTAAGTGGCCGTATATGGCTACTTGGGCGTCAAAGGGTTAAATATGAATAGTGCTATAATCCCAGTGCTTTGCACCAATGCAGGAGTGATGGGCTCCTGACCAATACTATGGTTCGTTATAACGTTCTCAAGATAGCAAACCTGCAATGTTTTAGGTTTAGCTACAATAAAGCTTACAATTTGCTGACCTTTGGAATACAACTGCTCAATAGCTCTATAGAAAGCGATGCCGCCATGAACGGCTCATTGAGAACGTACGTAACGCTCCATTAACTATATTTTACTGGCGTGACGGTAAACTGTCATTATAAATTCACATTCACAACATTCCTTTCGTTTACGTTACACCGTACTCCACCGCTAATGTGGCTCCTACACCCCTTTGTAAATCAGTGTTACTATGTAAGTATTCCAAGCTCTGAGGACCTTATTCCGCAAAGTTGCATCATCACAGCGGTTAGCAAGCAATGTTCAAAGGCGATGAAAAGACAACAAGCTCGGGGGAAGTTGGGAAAAATTTGTCATCAGCGACAAGTTGCCGACTGAATCCGATTTGACCCGATTATAATATCGGGAAACAGGACGGAAAAATCCCTACTGACAGACAACAAAAGGCTTATTGCCTTAAAAAATGTAAAACATAACAATAGGCAAAGTCTAACTTCGAAAGTGTCTGCATAATAAGAAGCAGGTCAGAGTTATCCCCGGGGGGATACTTTGGGAATTTCTGAGTGGAGATGTGCGCTGGGACCCTGGAACCCTCAGCCTATACCAGAGCTAGTTCAGCTGAATTTTGCTAACCTATACTAGAGTAAACTCCCCAAATCCCCCCATTTATCGACACTGTTGAGGCTTATTTGCGTAAATTTAAACTTGCCGATGTGATTTTTTTTATATTTTTGAGTGGCAATTCCTGGTTTCCTTACTCTAGATGAAATCTTCAACTAACCAGTCAGTTTTGTGAAAAATGATACCCTTTTCTAGACCCAAACGGTCTGATTTATATACCCTATCCTGGAGTAAACTCCTTGAAAACCATACCCTTCACAGCGGCACATACCTTTATAGCCCATATGTGGCAGTACCCCCCCCCCCCCGCCGAGATGTTATCGCGATGTTGATGTTAAGGTTCGAGAAGCAGCCACGATTTTCTCTTAGTTTTACTAACCTGGAGAACTCAAGGTAACCGCACGGCACGAAAAATTGGATTTACTCTAAATTTGATCTTGATCAAAGTCGAGGTCAAATATGATCATAGCTTTGATTCAAACTTTGACGTGCGTCAAATATATGGCAAAACTGTCATGGCTTTACCGATACATTTGATCCATGACAAAGAAGAGGGCAAATGTGATGTTAACTTTGACTCCACCTTTGACCCACGTCAAAGGAGGAATCAAATATCTTATGGATTTGCTATACATTTGATCCCTGTTAAAGGTGAGGTCAAACATGTCAATAACTTTGACTTAAGTTTTGACGCGCGTTAAAGGCGTTCAAAGACACCACGGCTTTGCATACCTTTGATCTCTTATGTCAAAGGCGTTCAAAGACACCACGGCTTTGCATACCTTTGATCTCTTATGTCAAAGGCGTTCAAAGGCGCCATGGCTTTGTACAACTTTGATCCTACGTCATGTCATGTCAAAGGCGAGGTCAAATATGGCCATATCCTGCGACTCCTCTTTTAACGCCCTAATAGCCTGCGTTTTCGTATTTTTTTCTGTTTTAATGATTAAATGAAAGCTTGCTTTCTTGCCAATGTGTATTTTTTTAATAAAAAAGTTTTCACTTGACCTGGAGGTGGCACAAGAAAACAGCTCGAAAACAGCGGGAAAAACGCGGCTGCCAGCGGCTTCCCGCATTTTTCTGGCCAATCACAGAGAGACCAAAAGTCAACGAAGTCGGCTGTGAGGAAAGCAGACATTTTTCTTCATTTGGCTTGATTATGGCGGATCTGGTGAAATTTCATTGTGTTTTGGACCAGGAAAGGTAAGTCTTTGAATTTCGTTCATTTTTTTTCAATGTTCAGAGAATAACGGAGTTGAAAAAGTAAATTAAACGCAGCAATGGCTACATAAGGGAATAAAGAGCTATGAATTGCGTATATCATAGTAGGACAGATCCTCGGCGAAAACATTTTGGTCGAAGATTAATTGCACTTGACTGAATCTCAGTTCATCGGCAAAGCTCTGCGTTAAGAAAAGACAAGACTTTATTTTCAATTCACATATACTTATTTACAAAAGTTGACAAAGGTAGTATTTTTTCCTTACTCAGTCAAGTCTTGTGCATTAAATTGAAGTGTCCGTCATAGCATAGATTTTAGCATGATCAGTGCTTGAAATAAACGTGACTTAATAATTAAGCTTAAACTTAACCCTATCTTCGTATAAATTGTTGTGCACAATGCCTCTGGTAATTTCTGAGCTTAAGCAATTCCCTTGAAAGAAAGCTCATGTAAATGTAGAGGAAATTTGCATTGAAGGAAAAACTCAGTCAGCCATGCATGACAAACCATCTCGACCTGACTTAATTATTATATTAATTATACCATTGAAAGAGTTGTTGACTCTGAAAATTTAATCTATGGATAAGTTTTTGCTTTTGTCTCTAGTTACCATTCTATTGAAAAAAGCTCTGTTTGTTGCCACAGTTGAAATTATGATGATGTTTGTTCATTGATGTTGATAAATGACTTCACTGGTGTGAATTTAACAAATCGAATGTGGTCTGCACTCTTATTGACAGTGATACGCATCATCACAGTGGCCAAAATGTTGTGGACTTGTGAAACACAGCCGAGTGAGTCCACAACAAATTTTGACCACTGTGATGACAATCAGTTTGCGAGATCAGTAGCAACTGTAATAAAAATATGTTTTGATATTTGTTGTATCAGGCTTATGGATCAGTCATTTCGAACTTCACTATCTCCTGGCCAACCCCCCCCCCCCCCCCCCCACCACGAACTTGCCAGGCATTTGACATTTTGAACTGTCTCCTGGGCTAAGAATGGTGTCATACCAGGTGATCAAATGCACCTACCCTGTGACATTTGCAAAACTGAGTAATAGAAATGTAGATTGAGTGTCGATGGAGTGTCGATTGAGTATCGATCAGGTGTTGATCGAGTGTCGATTGAGAGTATTGATCAAGGGTATTGATCGACACTCGACCATGGATGTCTTTAGTACACATAATCCAGCTTATCTTTAGTGGGTGAAATTGTTACAATGTTTGATAAAAATCAAACTTGTCATTAGTTGCAAATTAAAAAGCTGACCTCATAATAATATTATGTGACCTCTCTGGACAGTACCAATAGTTTTAGAGTTTCATGTCTTGGTCTTTTGAGCAGTAGACAATTAAATGCCAATTAAAAACTGACTAGTGGAAATTTGCTTATGAATGTTGTTTTTATCCTTCAGCTAGCCATTCTAGGAGAACTGAAGATATTAACAGAATAAATTGGGAGAGGATACAATATGCAACTCTGTAGTTCATAGTCAACTCAGATGCAGTTTAATCATGCAGTGCTCCAAAGTGTGCAAACATCGCAACATTTTGGTAAGTAAAAGGCTGGAATATTCATTTGTTATTTCTATATTTTGTAGCATAGACCATCTTATAACTTCTTCAGCCACAACTTTTTATATCTTTTTCCAGCAAAGAAAGTATATAAATAGATTTAAAAAACCTGGCTATAATTTATTAATATTATTTTAATTGATCATTTTTATTATAGTCTCATCACTCTGTGAAAAAAAGTTGTTTCTTTTTGGTTCATTTAAGGACATTGAGTGAGGAAATGTTGTCTTTCTTATGGGACAAATACATCAACTGGCTCACCTGGACGAAACTAAGAAATTAAAATGTTGTTGAAAACATGCAAGGGATGAGAATCTTTTTGGTAAATGAATCAAAGTTTGCAACCCAGTCTCAGGAAATGTTGGTTTTTGATTGGTAAAAGCTGAGTTTTGCATCTAAATTTTGTGTGGTTGTCTGCAATATCAACTGTTTTGGTTTGGCCATCAGGTTTCCAAACCAAATTTTTTCAAGCAAAATTAATACTATGATTAATTCATAACTATTGATGGGATCAGTAGAGAATTTAAGGTGTAGAGGATTTGATAATAACTTAGTAAAAGTAATTGACAAAGACCTTCATTTGCTTTACTCAATTTAAAATTTTGTTGGCAAATTTGTCTGGATAATGGCCATTTCCCTCTATGAGATGCGGCTGCTGGGAGTCCTAGTGGTTGTATCCATCATCTTGCCCTGGATTTTTGTTTCAATGAATGCAACAGCTATGCGATTCCATGCAGGCTTGTCTCATGTTAAATTATTTAATTTCAGGAATTTTTTTCAGTGGAAAAAAAGTGTACAAGTAGTTGCTAACTGTTGATATGTTTATATGCTCCTTTTCAAATATGATCTACAAGGAAAATAAGGAAAGAGATAACACTACTGATCATGAAGAGATCTGTGGAAATTACACAGGAACAGCAATATTCCCAAAGGTGTGTGTATTCCTCATTTCTTGTCACAGTTTATGTCAGATTTGTTGGTTTTTTAGATTGCTATTTTGCAACGATAAAAGATCTTTGTTGTGAGATGTCTGTAAGAGACAGGCAGACAGATGGACTGGTAAACTGGCTTTAAGCTTTTTGTTTATTTGTGCCAAGCTGTGCATTTTTAAAACGACCCCAAGTCTTTGTTCTCTTATGAAATCCTAGCTGGGGATAAGCCCTTGTTCAGCCGGTGAAATTAGCTTGTTAAACTGGCTCTTAATGACATATCTGTCTGACCAAATCTCTAAGTAGAATGGAGAGAAATACAAAAAAAAAAGGCTACCAATTGAGTCCCCTCTTCTATCCTTGACTCATGCATTTCTCTGAAAAGTGTTATGCACTCAGATGAAAATATTTGTCCACAGACAGTACCAGTTCCCAGATTAGCAAACAGTTTTCTTAGAGCAAAGCTCAAGGAAAACCGTGAGCTTTGAGGAGCACATAATGCCAAAGACATATATCCTTACATATTTTTAAAGTCAAAATATGGAGCTATTGTGTTAATTATCCTCAGTCAAGTATATTATGCAACACACTGGATCTTTTGAAAATGAGGAATATTACTCATACTTTGCCCGGTTTTACCTGGGGCATATTCGGTCACGTGATGCGTTTAGACCAACCGCGTGAGCGAAAATATGTTTATGGACTACAGACAAGACTATTTTCACCGTTCTTTTGTTAGTGGACTGAGTTTAAGATTAAAATTCCAAATCTGCGGTAACATTAAATACATATTTGCTATTGACAGAAGCACAAACTATTCGGAGGAGGAGTAATGATCTGATTGGTCACGTTTTATTAATGTGATATTAGCAAAAACCATGGGTTAACTTTAAGGAATAGAATGCCAAGATTCACCCTTAATATTCATTTCCAACGTTTTTGTCTGTTTGCTTCTGTTTAGACAAATGCGGACAAGCAATGGTTGACAGGATGGACTTATCCAGTGAAGATGCATTGATTAATTTCGTCAACGCCTTAGACTTTGTCAAAATGTGTCTTCCCTAGAAAGCATGGGGATTCAGTTGGCATTGACCCCAACAAGGCAGTTGAACCACTTTGATGAGAAAGAGGTGGAAAACACTGTATTCCATTCCACTTATAATGCAAGAATTAGCAAGTGCAAGCAGCAGAAAAGGAGAATTGCCAAAACATTAGGAGTTCCATGCAACGGACTGTACGTGCCATCTGGAAAGGAGGCTTTTACACTAGTTGACTTTTGTGCAAAGTTTGCCATATCTTTCCCGAAATTCTGCGGTTATCCTCTCTATTGTCTAGTCTGGTCTAGTAAATTTAAGGAACTGAGAATTTAGCCATAGTACGTCAATGTTAGATAAATGCGCTTTATACCATGGAAAATTTGTTCACTGTTGTTTTCGCGATACATAGAACAATGTTTTCCTCATGATCAGTCGCATTACGTGTAGTTTGAAACCAAGCCTGTAACGTGGCTTTTTGAAATCTGAAGTCCAAAACATTTATGTAAGGTACTTGAAGGTATTTACTCTTGATAAAAACGGGAAAAAAAAATTAAAACTGAGATGAATTAAGTTGAGTATATTTATTTTCCTAAAATCAGGTGCAATGATCTTTCCGGGCCGCTTTTCCGTTAACATTTGTCAAGAGTTTTGGTACAAAATAACCTTATTAAAGCTGACATAATCTTCAAAACTTGTCAGACAAAGCAAGAGTACGGATATGATTGCATTCTTCGTATGCGGTGCTACAAAGCTAGTGTAGCAAGCAGAAAAATGCGTATAAGATGTGGATCGCGCGAAACGTGATCAACGGTCGCGAATCGCGAAAGAGGAGCGCGAGCGAGAAGTTCGGGCGAGACGCGCGAGCGCGGAACGCGCGGAGCACCTTTGACAAACCTTTGGCCTGCGTCACAGCCATCTTCGACCACGTCTTTAGCAAACCTTTGACTTGAATCGCAGACAAATTTGATTACACTTTTGACCCGCCTTTGACAGTGCGCAAAGGCGTATCAAAGGATCACCTTCAACCCTAAAAACACAGGCGTTCACAGGTGAGTAAAAACGGCCTTTCACGCCTTTGATTTGGTGGTAAAGGTTTATTCACAGATGATCTTTGATTCGCGTCACAGATCCTCAAAAGCGTGCAAAGGCGACCTTTACAAAACCTTTAACAACGCATTTGACGTGCCGATCCAACCTGAGTAGTGCTGTCTAAGGCAAGATATCACTTAGTAAGTCTGCTGGGGCCAGTTTGTTCTCATAATTGTTTCATTCAAGTTTCTTTACTTGGGATGAAGTGTGAAGATCTCTCAGTCTCTCACTCCCTTTAGTTGTTTTATTTCCAGTTTGCATTTATAATTTTTATAATTCATGCGATGTACCAACCGGAACGCAAAAAGTTTACTCTTCAGGTGTGAAGAACTTTGATGATTAGAAATGTACGTGGCACAGTTTAATGCGATGTAGCGTCATGTTGAAATACCCAAGGGACGCAGTTTGGGAAATTTTACCTTTTTATTTGCAGACGATCGCCATTGCGAAATTTACGACAAACGGTGTATATGCTTGGCTTTTTGCTTTTATTTTGTTGTCCTACTGAGCCCTGGGCGCACCTGGGAGGAACTGTAATATTTTCACGTCATTCCTTGTAATTTCTAGACTGGGTAGGGAATTAGCAAGTTCTTCTCGCATTGCATGGATCATTAGTTCATTCATGTTTCGTTCAGTTGCAGCACGAGTAAATTTGAATATATCCCACCGTAACCAAGTTATAGATGGATCATTTCTAGCATGCAGTGCAGACCTGAAAATACATCACTGCAGTTTTAATTTCAAGTTGTGTAGAATGCAGAACTTGCTTAACCATAAGACAGGACACGAACAATGACCCAACAAGTTTAGTATCCGTGGTGTTTTTTTATCATGGATATTCGCACTGCATAAATTATCGACATTGCATGTAAGTCAACAAACCACATGAATAATTTGATATTGTTGATTGGAGCGGCCTAAGGAATATACCAAATGCAGAGGAACCGGAACTGCCAAAAGAATGTCGTCAAATCTCTCCCTCCGTTTGAGTATAATGCCCAGAGGAACGTTTCACTCTACCCCGCCGAATTTTTTTCCCATAACTTAAATAGATTGTTTTCACGTGACGTCATCAAATTCCAAAATCCAAAACTTAAGAGCCACGAAAGGTTTTGTCCTCATCAGGAATAAGGGTATCTAAACTTATATCTGTTTACAACTTTTCAGCTCAATAGCGTGCTTGGCTTAGAAACCAGCGCAGTTTGAAGTTCAGAGTTACCCCTGCGAAATAAATTCCCAGTAGTCTGGGAATTCCTAGGAATTCCTAGGAATTCTTAGGAATTCCAAGTTATTCCAAGACATGCAAATTATGCTTTATCCAAGACCTTGGAATTTCTGGGAATATTTGGGAATCGTGGAAGTATGACTGGGAATTATTGGGAATTCCTAGGAATTCCAAGTTATTCCAAGCCATGCAAATTATGCTTAATCCAAGACCTTGGAATTTCTGGGAATATTTGGGAATAGTGAAAAGTATGACTGGGAATTTTTGGGAACAGCTAAAACACATGAAATATTGTGTTTGAAATTTCTATAAATTTCCCAAAATGTCAAAATTAAAGATGAACTCAGTGCATGAATCAGTTTCTGTGAATTAGTAAAAATCAACAGGATCATTTCCCTGGAGTTCCATACCTTTTTATTGTTGTCAAGCTCCAAGGTAATTATTTCCAAACAAATGTTACTACATTAATTCCAGTTTAAGTCTGACAACTCAACATAAAACTATAGCACTCATAACATTGCTTTTTAGATCCAACCTGATTTGTTAGTGTATATGTGCCCGTATGGACCCTTAAATCAAACACGCAGAGTTTAACTGATAGAAAAATGGATGCTCTCAGATCTGATAAATAGATTAGGCAAAAAATTCCTATCAGCATAAATGTATATATATTATTTACAATTTCAATAAAACCCAAAGTATATATATGCATGTATATATTTAATATAATTGTAGATTCACACACATACCCATCACAGCCACTGTTGAACAATTTTTGACTTGATCCTTTATGACTTTAGGAAAAAGAGGAAGACATCTCTCACAGATGTCAGAAATGAAAAGCTCACAGTTTCCACACACTTGCTGTAAATTTGCAAAACTGTACTGTGACATTCTCTGGACAAATTACCCGTAGTTTCATTAAAACAAGGATATCTTTAGCAGCCTCTCATTGTCATACAATGTCTTGAAATTAAGGCCAGAATAGCCATACAGGCATATTCTTTGGCAAAAAATGTTCTTTTCTTGTGAACAATTAGTTTCACTTTCATCAGGGGAGTCCAGTGAATGGCCGTCAGTGTCAGAGTTCTCAATTTCTTCAGAGGAGTCAGAACTAGAAACTTCAACATCATTATCTGAATCACTGTCTGTGGACAAATCTGAGTTGTTGTGTGTATTACATTAATTGGTATTTCTGTGGTCTTTTCAGGTACAGTGTATAGGCAACTCAATTTCATCAAATGCTTCCGTGAAGCTTCAATTCTTGCATAAAGGTTGACTCCATAGTCCATCAAAGTCATCCACAACATTTCTGTCAACAGCCATCTCACTCAGGCGAGCCGAAAACTCTGAGGTGTTCTGTTTGTGGTGCTGGAAATGATCTCCAGGAAAAAGTAATGCAAGAGAGGGAGATGACATCAACTGGCCTGGGAAGACTGCTTTAAGCCATTTATGTGGTCAAATCTTGTAGATTTTGGTATGGGTATAGTGGGATCATCAATATGTTTCTTGTATTTCCTTGTCCTCGCGGTCACTTTAATTCATGACACAACAAAATCAAAAGAATAAAAAAGATTATGAGTCAGTGGGAAACAAATAAATAACTGACATAAATAAATGACAAATAAAAAAAACCTACATCTTGATGTATTGAAAAGACTATAGATCTCATATAATGTTAATCCTTATAAATAATTCAAAGGAAAAAATGATAAGCATTGCAAATTTCTACTTGCTGCATCGTGCTGACTGGGTGTTGAAACACGTGGGCTCTCAAAATAGATTTGGTGGACTTACAACAAGCTTAAGCTTATTTTGCAGAATTTATCTCGTTTTCTCAGGTCGATCTGAAACCTTTTAGGTGAATTTCGGCTTTTGGGGTTTTTAAAGAGCACACAATGCATTGCTTAGTTTGATTTATTTAGAATTATAGCTTATCATAACAGAAAATCCCTATAAAATTGGATTCCTTACCTTTGCAGTGAACTTGATTTAAGTGCCTCACGATCCTTTGTTATCTTGACAACCGTCGGGAACAGATCAACTAGTTAAAGTACGTTCCAGTTTCCTCGATTTCTTCGTAAAAAGTTTGTGTAGTTTTTTCCTTTTGAAGCAAGACCCATCTTTCAAAAGACCACCAACACAGCGTGGAAAGGGAAGCAGAGTTACTATCGAAAGCGACTGGTCTGGCAACCTTGTTGCCTGTCTCTCTCTCCTTCTTCTCCAGTTCCCATTCTCTCCTCAACTGATCAACTGAACCAATCACAGCACGCGAATTTTCACGTGACTATCCTCGTGACTGAGCGTGACAAAGATCGCGTTAGTCATTCTCTTTTGGCGCCCATCTTTGAATTTAGCGTTAACGGTTGATCGCTTGTGCGTATTAGTAGATTTCACTTCCAAAATTATATCAAAATGGTTTTTTCTGCGGTCCTGTGACTAGAAGAAAACAGCGTGAGTGTCATTAATGAGAAACATGTTATTCTTGGCGAAGATTTGGAGCTAAAAGAAAGTCTTACTGTGGATGTTTCAACAGGGAAAAATTCAAAGGGCAAATTAGCTGTATACAAAATTATTTGGTGAGTAATCAAATTCAAGTAACCCTATATTATACAAAGTAACTTCTTTTATTTAGACAAAAGCTTTTGAATGAACTTTGTCATCACGAATCATACACGAGTGGGTCACTCAGTCATGGCATGAAATGAATTCTGGCTAAAGCAAGGTTGAAACAATTTAGGTTGCCCAGAGGGCATGCCTAAACAATTTGATTTGCGAATAACAAGTCGTTTCTCTCGCCACACTTGTTCAAACGAAACAAATATAGCAGTTCTCGCTGATCCCAGTCAAAGTTCTTGACAAAAAAAAACTCCAACGAGGCAGCCACAGTCTGCATGAGTTTGATATGTCTCATGTGTGTTTCAGCCTGACTGTATGGCAATCCGTGTTGATCTTCAATTTTGTCCATCCGTATATTCTTTTGCGTTTACTCTATTATTTCAATGTTCCTTTAATGTTTTAAGTGTCTTTTTTAATATTTCTAATGTCTAAATTTGGCTAAAAACCGTGATATATATCCTCCAATTCGAGAGTTGTTGATACACTTATAGAAGAAAGAAAACCTTGATTTAGTCTACTGTAAGCTCAAGATTTATGTAACATATTTATCAATAGTGTACAAGCACCTTCACAATTATCAAGTCTTCTCTTTTAACATTTCAACCAGCTTACAGTCAGGCCTTAATTAGCTGCATGTATTAAACTGTGAGCACATAAATATTTGGATCTTAGTCTTACAGTACCTCATATATATCGCAGTGTAATGTATTTTTTTAAATTTTGTTTTAGGTGTCATACAACAAAGATGAAGATGAAGAGGCTAGCTGCAGAATCAACAGACATAACTGAACAGCAGCTAAGTTTGCCCAAACTCAGCCTTTTTTTAATTTTAAGGAATGTCTCAGTTTTGTTCTTATCATTGATTCCTTACAATCATGAAAATCCAGATATGTTCCACACAATAACAATAATTTAAGGTAAAATCTTGTGTATGGAAAATTGTTGGATTTGTAAACTAAAAAAGTAAATTATCTGAAAAAGTTCTCTTTTTATCAAACATGTAAAAGTTTGACCTTCATATCTGTTTTCAGTTTTACTTTTGATTCTTGATGTAATGAAAAAGAAACAGGATGATTATTCTTATGTTTAAATTCATGAGAGCCAATGTAATAAACCATTCATTTAAAACCTGTTTGATGTGATATCAGTGACTTTATTTGTTATTTTAATGCTAGGCATTTATCATCAAAATTTTGTCTGGCCTACAAATGATACAAAATTCCCAGTTTTTCTCAGATTTTCCCAAAAATTCCAACCTATTCTCAAAAAATCCTACAAATTCCAAGTTATTCTCAGAAATTCCTAGGAATTTTTGAGAATTTTAAGAAATTTTCAAGGTGAGTATATTTCAGTTGGAATTCCTAGGAATTCCTAGGAATTCCAAGTCAGCTCTATGTAAACTTGGAATTCCTTGGAATTCCTAGGAATTCCGAGTCCGAATTACCGTGAAAATTCACACCTTAGATTCCTAGGAATTCCTAGGAATTTTTTCCTAGGAATTCTTAGGAAATTCCTAGGAATTCCTAGGAATTCTTAAAGTCATCTCACAAGGGTATGGCAGTGAGTGAAATACCGCTCCGATCGCGTTTGTGGAAAAATATACACTTACCTAGTGATTTTCAGTCTTTTTAGGAGATAAAGTATTAGGAAAAGTGCTTGTGTAAATTTTTTATGGTTCGGTCCAGATAATCAGTCGACTAGGTAGCCGAAGAAAGTTCCAGATGTTTGCACTATTTTCCGGCCGCCATATTGGTGGAGCACAGAGCTGCAACAACACGGCGGCCCCATACTGGGCTCTGTAAATTTGCGCAAAACATTTCGACGAATATCCGAAGTTTGGGAGAACGCAGAGACCCAAAACTTGGAGAAATGTCTTTTTTACCAATCTCCTATAACATTACAATTTCTTGACTTTATCCACTGAATAGTTTTCGTTGTTTTTCGTTGCGTGACAGTGAAAAGATCTGAAAACCATCTATTGTTGCAGTGCGTAATAGAATACTAACCACAGGAATCTTTTTTGTTTTAAACTTAAGGAGATTTCTTAATTAATCAATGACCCATGGCCAAATCAAGGCTCCAGCGATTTTTGAATTGACGGCGAATAATTTTCTTTTGGGTCTTAGCGTATTATTTCTTGAGTTGTGATCTGTTTCAATCGTCAGTTCTACCCTTACCTGTAACTCTGGCATGGATTCCATGACCAAGCATCCAACGTGCCTTACTAAAGGTGTGCTTGTATCGATGCAAAGAGCATTTAATAGTTCACAAGACAGCAGACGCATAATTTGTCTGGACTGATTATGTGTCTCTAGCAGATGTCCGTGATTTGCATCATCATAGAACATAAACTGTTGTTTAGTTTAAAAGCTCTCATAAAGCGAAATAATTTTTTTTTTTCTTAGAAAAATTTACTCGAACTTATTTATTCCAAATTGCACTCAAAATCATGTGATTACCTACTGAACTGGAACGATAATGTGTTGGTTTTTGGATTTTACAGTGAACGTTTTGCTGCTCTTCTACTTCATCTAGTCGCTTTCGTTGTACCTTTATAGGCCCTTTAAATTAAAGTGTTCCGTGCTTAAAATTTCTGTTGTTGTTGTTTCCAGGATGGCACTGTCATTATTTCCTGTATTTTCGTGATAAAAAGCTAAACAAATGTGCTGCTTTCACTCATTTTCACCGACAGACCCTTTTCGGGGGAAGCATTTTAAACTAAGCTACTCTTGCCGCATTCATTTTCCATGTACGGAGAAACACAGGTATAATGGCCGGTAACTGTTATTTAGTGCATGAACCAATCAGAAAGCTTGAAAAGCGTCAACAGAGATATAGAATTTGATACAGTAAGGCATATACACACTGATGGAAAATTTTAAAGGCGAAAAATTTGCAAGGAACATGAATCTTATTGCTTATTTTTCCAAGAAAGAGAAACGAAGCGCCAGGAAACAATACGAACTGATAAACACGATAAGAGTTGAACACTGACTTAAAAAAAATCAAAAATCAAGTTCAAAACGTATATACGAAGCGTGACTAAATGTGGTTAATGGCGATAGTGCGACCGTGACAGTTATATTAACCCTCATTTAAAATGAATGGAAGGAATCAGGAAAGTTGGGAAAAACCACTATTTGATTTTTTATTCACTGTTACAACATTCTCGCCACTTGCAGTTGAATTGATTGGGTTAAAAGTTATAATATTTCCATTAGTTTAAACTAAAAAAGTATCAAATAATTTCTTATAGGGGACCGTTCATTTTTTATGAGGGAGGGGGGGCTGGTGGGATTTGGGAAGCACCATTTAAAAATCGCATGACCCCCCCTCAGCTTACCAATTTTTTCACGTGGCCCCCCCTTATAGCGGTCATTTTTTGGGATGACCCCCCCCCAAAAAAAAAATTGAACAAACAGTATTTAGATTTCAACTTTTTTAATATTTCTCTATTATCCCCCTACTTCACGTTTTGTGCTCACTGTGAAGACAATATTTACAATCCCTATACTACAGAGAGCTGTTGTTTGAAAAACAAATCAAAAGAAAGAGAAGTCAATTTCGGATCTCCTAGTTATGGCTCGCCCTGAGCGTGTGGCATTTGGCCTCTCATTGGCATCTCCCTCATCTGAATTGATGAATGCCCACAGTTTTAATGTAAAACAGATCAAATGTATAGAAGCTAAGTTGACGAAGGTCACGCAGGACATGGAAGCACTAGAAAATAAGAGCAATTATAACAGCATATTCAAGGGCATACTCAAACAGCACATCAACAAAAGGAGAAGGAAAAAAGAAAACCGCAGAAAGTCAAATGAAAGAAAGAGGAAGCGGACTGAAAACAACGTCCGACGAGTTTATGGAATCTGTGTTGGAAACCCGCTAGGAAATGATCTTCCACAATGCCTTGTGTACCCTCCTAGAACGGCCGTCCCGGAAGAGTGTATTAAAGTTGAGGATGTTGCCACGTCGTTATTTAGAAGAGATGGGCCATACATCGCACTGCTCTTGGAAGGGAATTATTTCACCAATGCTGCAAGAAGCAGAATCACCACCAACCTTGAGCAGGAAGTCAGAGATTATGTTTACACCTTCATGTACCCTGAAGAGTACACTCTGACGGAAAGCATTGCTGCTTCTTGCAGCATCGGTGAAAGAGACTCCCATAGCAGCACAAGCGGCGACGAAGAACTCAACGACAGCGAAGATGAAGATGAGTGCCAGTGAAAGTTGCATTCGAAAATAACAGTGTTAAATACTTCTTTTCAGTAGCTACAAATGCTATTTGTCGCCAAACGTTTTTTTAAAGCAGAAGGAAAGTTTGTAATAAATTTGTATCCTGCCTTCTATGTTTATTCTATAGCAATTTTTTTGATATTCAAACATTATGCCATTTTAAAGTTTTACTAAAATATTTCACGTGACCCCCCCTTTTTCCCTTATTTTTTTGGGATGGCCCCCCCTCGAAAGCCATTTTTTTTCGCATGGCCCCCCCCCAAATCCCACCAGCCCCCCCTATCTGATAAAAAATGAACGGTCCCTAGTTTCTTGGAAACAGATGGCTATTACAAGACCATAGCAACAGAATATATCATCTAATCGTGACTAAATTGAGCCAATTCGAGATTAAGAGTGAATTCACGATGTCTTTTAATTATCAGTCAGAATCTTTGATTTGCAACAGTATGCTATAACTTCGTACGACAGTTCTATGTTCAGCGATAACAGTAACGGGAGAGTCCGAAACATTTTTAGTTCACTAGTTTTTATTACATAGACTTCCATTGTGTAGTAAATGTTGTGGCACTGTTTTGCAGTGTAACATTGTTTTAAAGCTAAGTGTAACCTCTGTGTGTGAATTTTTTTATCAGGTTGTTGATCTAGAGTCATGGCAACTGATGGTTACAAGAAGATCCCCAACGATGACGAGGCAGAAAAAGTCAGCTTTGTGTCTCTTCTTCTCTTTCAATGGATGAACAGTGTCTTCAAGACAGGCAGTGAACGACCTTTGGATGAAAATGACTTTTTACCTCTTTCAAACGAGAACACTACCTCGTCAGTAACAGAACGTCTCCAAACAAAATGGAACGACGAGATAACAAATTCCAAAGGAAAAGAGAAAAAGCCGAAACTCTGGAAAAGTATATTTATGATGCTCTCTATTAAGGAAGTCTTCTTTGTGGTTTTCACTGGTGTTTTGTGGGTAGTTTCCTGCCTACTTTCACCTTTGTTTCTCGGATATCTGATTACCATGCTAATTTCAGGCGAACAACAAGAAGATAATCTACTCTACGGTTGCGCATTAGCAGTGACTATGGGTATTAACGCGTTGGTTGGTTGCTTCGCTATGCATCATTTTTCCTACCAATGTGAACTACAGGGTATTAGAATCAGTAGCGCCATAAAAGGTCTAGTTTACAGAAAGGTGAGCTGAATAGGAGAGACTCTTACCTGTCTAATTTCTTAGTACTTTAATGGGTCCTTAAAGCAGCCAGTTCCAAATTTCGCCGTGGTAAGTGGGGAAATTCTTGCGTGAGCTTAAGCTTATCAGTATTGATAAAAGTAAGTTGAGAGTTACCAAGTATGCATCTCACGATAAAGGTGTAGTTATTTTTAGTTCTAAATGCTTGCATTTTAGCACTTTTATACCACTTTTTCGCACTTTTATATGCTTCTATTCATTCTGAAAATCATTGATATTAATTAATTTATTTTTTTAACAGGTTCCACATTGATAACTGTCTAAATGTTTTCAGTTCAGTACTATTATAATTATAATATCAAATTGATGAACAAACCACTGAGTGAGCGAGCTAATGACTGATTAACTGACTGACTGACTGACTGACTGACTGACTGAATTGCTCGATGTATGCTGAGAATGAAAGCGGACATAAGCGACCCAATTTTATTTTCAGCAAAAGCAAATCAATCAAACATTTTCGTTTTTCAGACACTTCTCCTCGACAAGCGTGCGTTGTCCAGATTTTCAAGAGGCCTCGTGATTGACCATGTATCAAATGATGTTCAGCGAATGGAGGAGGCAGCCGTTTGGTTTAGTGCAGTAATTATCTCCTTGCCTAAAACCGTGGTAGCAACGTTTTTGCTCTTGCATTTGATTGGTTGGCAAGCTCTTATGGGCGTGATCTTTTTGTGTTTTCTCACACCATACTACGCCTTGATGTCCTCTTTTAGTGCGGTACTACGCCTGCGCACAGCAGCGCAATCTGACAAGCGAATTTCCTTGATGACAGAGGTAGTTTCTGGAATCCGCTCTATTAAGACGCATGGCTGGGAGGACGAATACCGGGAGAAGACAGAAATTACACGAAGGTAGGAAGACAAACATTTGTGATGTTGCTGTTAAAATTTTTCTACTCAATTACCCTTTAAGTGTAAGCGTGATTTAGAGCATACTGGTTTCTTGGAGTCTTAGAAACGGCCTTCCCATATTCTATCGCGTGGAGTTGAAATTAAAGATGGTTTGATTTCAAGTCATCTTCGATCGTCATACAGTGAAGCTGTGAATTAAGTCTAACGCCCAATGCTTAGTGCTGACATATGAAGAAGGATTGCCTTGAAAGAAAAGTCTATACCTCCTGTAATGGTTTACACTCTGCGTCCTTGCAGTAGACACATGCCAGGAGTTCTGCAGCGAGAGGTAAACCCAGCAGCGCATCCTGAACTAAGAGATTAGTCCAGTAAACCGCCTGGACCCAATCCTTGACAAAGGTTGCATTCTGCGAGTTGGAGGACAAATACAAGCCGAAGTTTCAAACGTCGTAAAGCATCACGCAATATTGCCGAAGAGATCGCACTTGACAGAGCTGACAATTCGCCACTTTCATCAGCGGTCAGGCTGTGATTACGATCGGTTAAAATATCACGCTGAAATCCGCGCATCTGGCTTTAAGATATTAAAGCGCGCTTCTACCATCGTACATAATATATCCAAAAAAACTTGAATTTATTTGTTGGAAACTGAGAGTAGCAGCTCACAGCAGAAGATGGCCTTCCAACACATCAACTTGAGCAAGTGGCCCCGTTAACGCACAGCGCAGTCGACCTTTTTGGGCCATGGTACATAAAGGAAGGACAAAGAGAGATAAACCTCTATGGAGTGCTCTCTACTTGCATGGCCTCGCGTACTCCAACTAGGAACCGCAGCTTTGTTACCCACAAATTCCTTCTTGAATGCCTATCGTCTCTTTATGTGTCACCGTGCACCAATCCGACAGATGAAAACAGACCGAAGTACCATTTCCTGGGCGTAATGAATGGATTAGAGCGAACTACTAAAGAATAGCTAGGACTGGATTGCCTGAAAGATGAACGTCCCACACTCCTGTGTACTGTACTGTCGGTATAATTGCAGAATTATGGTAGTCAATTAGACGAACGAGTTCCCGAGAACCCTTCTGATCAAAGCGGAAATAACAGTCTTAGTAAACAGCCACCTTCTCACTATTGATGAAGCTGACAGCTCCAGCCAAAACGTGATTAGACTCTCCTATTCAAAAGAAAACAGTGGTATTAAAAAGAAAAAGAGAGGACGAGAAAAGGGAGGAAAACGAGGGCTCGAAGTACTATATCAAACACGAAAGACCGTGTTTGACTACATTTCCAAACACCGCGAAGAGAGTTGAAAATACGACGCGTAGCGGACTATTTTTGACGACCTTCGAGGTGTTTGGAAATGTGGTCAAACACTGTCTTGAGTGTTTGATGTATCTTCTCAATCAAAAGTGAAACTAAGAAGAAAAGGGAGAATTAAAATCGTAAAAATCCATATGGCTAATTAAGATTAGATATCCAAACACCGTCAAGGTCATGATTTACTTTGTTTAATCTTGATGAATTATTAATGAGTTTGAGAAAGAATGTTAAAACATCCTTCCTCGCTTGCCTACGTTTGTTCATGTAGTATTACTAGAAGAGAGGCTTTCCTCGTCCTTTTTGAATTTTACCAAGTAATTATGTATGCTTCGTGGTGTTATTTTTTTTGTAAAAGCTATAGATGACTTGCCATGTTCTGCAAATTACAAATGTTGCCAAACATCACAGTCTCCTCTTTTTCTTTCAGACGCGAGATAAACATCATCCGTACGAAGAGTGCCATTTTAGCAAGTCTTGGTGCGTTGGAGTACACTTCAGTACTAGTGGCCACCTTGGTGTCAATCATTACTCTTGTGTTATCTGGTCAACCCCTTACACCAGTTAATGCTTTTATGCTCCTTGCTTTTCTGGGTATGCTAAGATTAGCCATTTGTTCTCACTTAGCCTACGGTATTTTGGAGATACGCGACGCATATGTTTCTCTAGGTAGAATTCAAGATTTTCTTTTGTCAGAAAATCTATCGACGATCCCTTCGATCTCTGAAGCAAAGCGTTCAGAAAACACAAGTGAAACGGCGTTGAAAGATACTAGCACACAGGCACTTCTATGTGTGTCGCATTTGACGTATAAAGAATCAAATAGAAAAGATGAATTTATCCTACAAGATATCGAATTAACTGCAACTTCAGGGAGCTTGACGGTAGTGACTGGACCAGTTGGCAGTGGAAAATCTACTCTTCTCTCCGCAATCGCTGGTGAGATCTCTGACACAAGCGGAATAACTCGCCCAGAGACTATTGCCTATGTGCCACAAGTAGCTTGGGTCTTCTCTGGAACTCTAAGAGAAAACATTTTGTTTGGTCAACCATACGATGAACACAGGTATACCAGAATAATCAAAGCATGCGCCCTCATGGAAGATATCCAGCAGTTTCCCAATGGCGACGAAACCATTGTTGGCGAACGCGGTGTCGTTCTGAGTGGAGGCCAGCGGGCAAGAGTAAGCTTAGCACGCGCAGTATACGTCGATGCAGATCTTTACTTATTGGACGATCCTCTGAGTGCGGTAGATGTTAAAGTTGGCCTACAAATCTTTGAAAAATGTATCAAAGACCTACTGGGTAATAAAACACGACTGTTGACCACTCATCAAGAACAGCACATGAAAGAAGCTCATCAAGTGATCGTGTTGTATAAAGGTGGTGTATTGAGCAAGGGTAAATTCACTGAGCTACAAGAAAAAGGCATTTTAAATCAAACGCTTGACCCGCTCTACCAGAAGGTTGCAAACGATGATAACTCAGAAAACAATGCTGTTGAGGAGAATAAAGGGGAAGGTGAAAGAATGGTACCTGGAATACCCAGTGACGCCAAGGGTTTGGAAATCTCTGTAGAAGATCGCACAATCGGAGTAGTGTCAACCAAGCTATATTGGAACTACTTCAGAAGTAGGGTGCCTGCCTCAGTGATCATCGCATTGGTTTTTTTTTGTGTAATCACGCAAGGTAAGCTCTTGCAAAGTTGCTCTGATATCAGTCTTAAGATTTCTAAAGGTAAGCACGTAGCAACCACAGATGTGGATGATTCCCAGTGAGGTTACTAAGAATTTTATTATCCCTGAATTCACTTCAACGCAACGCAGAAATTGTGGTTCTTCTAATCGTTAAAACTGTAATCTGCCATTAAGAAGGAAAGAACCGACATACTCGACATACGGTGCTTTCAGAAAGTTCGTGAAATGAACTTATCAAACAAAGGCAGCTCCTTTCGCCCGTCCCACAATTCAGTCTTTGTGTATGATCACAATCTGGACTGCAATAATTAATAGTTACTAATCGGGCTACCTTTTACCATTTTTTAGCAATGATATTAGCTCCTGATGTGTGGCTGTCGTTTTTGACCAAGAAACTTCCAACAGAACAGCAGGACAAGACAAACTTGTCTATTTATGGCTGTCTTGTTGGGGCAGCCATTATATTTGCAATCATTCGTGCATACGCATTCCTCTTGGTTTGTGTAAGATGTTCTGAGCGTCTTCATGACAAAATGGTTGAGGCAATTTTACAAGCACCAGTTCTGTTCTTTGATTCGAATCCTGCGGGACGAATCCTGAATCGATTTTCTAAAGATGTGGGCTGTATGGACGAGCTGTTGCCACTAAGATTTCTGTTTTCAATCCAGTTGGTATTGCTGTTGTTTACATCCGTCATCGTTCCATCTGTCGCAAATCCTTGGCTTCTATTTGCTACTGTTCCGCTGACTGTGTTGGTCCTCTACATCGCCAAGTATTACTTGAAGACTTCCAGAGAGCTGAAACGATTAGAGTCCATATGCCGCAGCCCAGTCTTCTCTCACATTTCGGAGACTCTGAACGGCCTGGATACGATTCGAACAAGAAGGAGACAAAGAGATTTCGTGGATCAATTTAACAGGTATGTTGGGAAATAGCGAAAAAATGGAATTTCATCAAATTCGCCCAGAACATGAAGCACTACGGGTACTAGTTACAGAAATATTGGTTTAAGTTTGATCAAGCTTTGTTTTTTTTGACGCAGTTTATTTCTTTTCGATGCCCAAAATCGGCCAAAATTGATCTCAAATAAGCGCCATATTCAGAGTAGTCGTAACCTCGAAAGGAAAGATTGTCATTGCGAACTAATTAATTGCACGTCGTATTTGTACTTCGTTTCTTGTGTAGTTAGAGCTATTGTAATTGAAATTCAGAGATCTCGATTTAATTACGAATCATTTCACGAAATTTTGCAAGCTAATGACACAAGACAGCCACGTTTCAAATATAGGGTTGACATGAGACAAGCCCGTGCGCATATATTATTAACTTCATCCTTACAAAAAAGGTCAGTAATACAAATAATGACAAATATCCATAAACCAAACGAAAACGTTTGCACAATAGAAAAGACCATTTATAATCCAAATAAATAACTTAAAGAGCCTGATACAGTGTCACTTCCTTGAATAACATGTCAACAAGAAGTATCTAGGATAAAACGTACGCAGAAAAGTAAGTTGCGATGTGAAAGTCTGGATATATTATAGTACCTGTTGCTTTTTCTCGAAGATATCAAGATATTCATAACAAGTCATATATTATGGTGTTCGCCAGTGGTAGATGGCTTGGGGTTCGCATGGAGATTATCACCTCTCTGTTAATTGGTACAGTGGCCCTAGCGGCAGTTTTCGCGTCACAAGATGCCGGTAAGTATATCTTATTTTAGTATAAATCTACTAGCGTTCTATCACAAATGCCGTTCTCTGATTGGCTACCCTACTCACCATCTATTCTGTGATAGATAGTGAGTAGCGTAGCAGTGTGCGCTTGTTAGCAAAATGACGGTCGCTTCTTGGCATTTTCGAAGTGTCTGTGAGGAGGATTTACATAACGTTTTGAATGACTAGTTGATGCGCTCTCGATTTCTATACGTGATAGTTGACTTGGGCTGCGCCCTGCGCCCTCGGCCTTGCCGTATTGACCGAGCGACAGCTGGGTCAATACGGCAAAGTCTCGGTCTGAGATTTTCCCGTAAAAACCTCACTCTCGGTTAATAAGTAGTTAATGATCTTAATCAAATCTGCGAGTGGTATGTAAACCGAAAAAGTCATGTGTTACTTCACGGCTACCGGACGACAATTTAAACAAATCCTTCAATAATATACCGACATCTAGAAGTTCGGTCCAGGCCAAGAACTAAAGCATTGTCAGATTCCTTAAATAGTGCGCTATTTCGTGGCTAAATACGCCATATAAGGTGTTCTGTCGGAGCTATACCTGTCCTTTCATATTCGGATCTCGTCGGGAGTCTTTGGAAGTCTTTAATTATGTTGAAATGTAAAACAATGATAAACGGTAAAGCAGAAATCCTGTAGAGCAGCGGAACATTTTCAGTGACCCAATATTCGTCACAAGTACGTTTACTCAACTAGATACAGTAAAATTTTCCTATAACACGCTGAGCAATTCCTGTTTACCACAAAGTAAGACTGATTTATCGTAAAACATTCACCCATTTTCTCTGTAAAAAAATCGACGAAAATAGCTAGCAGTTTTCATTTTGACCTTGAGGCCTCGTCACCCTGCCCCATAATACTAACGGTATAAAGAAAAACATTCTCTTTTCTCAATCAGCTTTCGTTGGACTGGCACTTACTTCTGTGATCCAAACGGCGGTCTTAACTCAATTCGCTGTCAAAAAAGCATCAGACGTCGAGAATTTCATGACGTCAGTGGAACGAGTTATGGCGTATACCAAGTTGGACCCAGAGCCTGGGTACAAAGTAGTAGGACGCCCTCCTGAGCATTGGCCAGGTGAAGGAAATATCACCTTCCAAGACGTATCATTGACTTATTATCCGGGGGGACCTCAAGTGTTGAAGAAAATCAACCTCGATATTAAAGGAGGAGCAAAGATTGGTGTTGCTGGTCGCACAGGTGCGGGCAAGTCATCTTTTGTGGCAGCTTTGCTACGCATGCCTGACGCTGATGGAGAGATAATGGTCGATGGTGTAAAAATAAAGAAGATTAACCTCCAACAAGCTCGAAGATGTATATCCGTTCTTGGCCAAAGCCCTGTCCTGTTTAGTGGATCACTCAGAAAAAATCTCGATCTCGTAGACAGATTCCAAGATGCAGATTTATGGCGAGTTTTAGAAGATGTGCAACTAAAAGATTTGGTAGAAGGTCTGGAGGGACAGCTGGATCACGAGCTGCTGGAACATGGTGCAAACGTCAGCGTTGGAGAACGGCAGTTAATTTGTTTGGCTCGTGTACTGTTACAGCAAAACAAGATTATCGTATTGGATGAGCCCACTGCACACGTGGATCCACAGACAGAACAAACAATGTGGAGTGTAGTACGTGAGAAATTGAAGAATTCCACAGTCATCACGATAGCTCATCGTCTGAACACCATCAGAGACTGTGACAAGATTCTGGTTTTTAAGGAGGGAGAGGTGACCGAGTTTGATACCTTTGACATGCTACTGAGTGATATAGACAGTGTACTCTGTGGACCTTCTCTCCGTCCGGATAACAATGAACAATGAAGAATCGTGCATTGCTATTGATGAACTTAAGTCATTGACATCAAGGCAGTCGCTAAGAAAAACGTCTTCAATTAAGTGGTGCTGGGTAACTGACTATTATTTTTTACTTGTTTTATGGGATGTTTAAGGTGTTAGTTTCACAAAGTTGATGACCACTCGCTAGTCACAAGTTAAATTTCCATAACTTCATCGATTGTCATCTAGCAATCGTTATCAATTGCCTGATTACTTACAATCTTTTGTACTACCGATATCATCTCTCTTGTAATGATGCACCTACATGTTGAAAAAAATAGGCATGCAAGACGTGCAAGAGTTTTTTTTTAGGTGAATTAAAAGCCTCTGGAGGAAGGAGCATTTCAGTAGACTCCTAACTGTAATGGTTAGGTTGATATCCGACAAGTTTGTCTAGTTACGATCTACAGCAAGAAAAATAATTTAGAACCTGACTTATCGAGACTTACCTACAATATGGTAAGATAATCAGAAAGTAAGCCCTTTTTGTAAGTATTTGTTTTGAAAAAAAAAGTTTGGGTGGGCGATTTTGGGGAAAAAGTAGTAAGACAAAACTTTTCACCTTAATAACCGTGATATTGATGCTAATTTTATCAATATAAGAGTTCAGTCGGCCAGTAGCGTTGTTTATTAGAAAAACAATAGAACTGTTCACAGCTAGATGAAGTCAGCAATAGTAGAAAAAAAAAATAGTGTTGACGCTAGGTAATTTTTTCTGGACTCACTATAAAATAAGAACTTTAATTATAAGATCATCTCGAGATGGTATGGCAATATTGTTGCCAGCATTGATCATTGTCTCTTCGATTTTGATAACGGAATGGCCACTTAAGATTAATGTCGATTTTAATAGCCATCTAAATAAGAACACAAAGTTGAAGGTAAATAGCTTTACTTTACTTGATACTTGAAACAACCCGACAGCTGATCAAGACAATGAAATTAATTTCCGCGCCTCAGCGTCGAGACCCTCAAAGTCCAAAACGACCTATGTTTTATAGACTATGCGCATAACCAATGCGTGCGTAAATCTTTAGCCTGTCGATTTAACTAAAAGGCAAGGTCTTTCGAATTTAGTTTCAAGTTCCTAGAACTCCAAAATATAACGTCTTCGCTATTCGAAATCAAGCCTATGTAGGTCAAAATCAAAGTCTGCACGGCTCAGTGTCATTAAGTGTCGAGACTCTCAAAGTCAAAAACGACCCATATTTTATTGTGTGCATGTCCCCAATGCATGCGATTATCTTTTGTTAGATTTACCTTAAAGGCAAGGTCTTTGGAATTAAATTTAAAGTCCCTAGAACTCTAAACTCCAATATATACCTGAAGCCTGAAAAAGGTAAAACACAAACAATAAGCTACCGTAAAATTCTGAGAAAACCTTGAAGTCATTATAGTTCACAAGTGTTTTTAGGTCCTAAATTTTTGCGAGATAAATTTCTTACTCTGTTACATTATTATAATGCTTTGATCCCTTACAGGGTCTGGATAATACACAATAGATACAATAGATGTGGCCAACAATAGGGTAAAGTTTGCCAGGATTGTTAACTTCAATTTTGTGGCTGGACACTTTTCAAACTGTGTTAGTATAGGTAATCATACGGTTTCGAGTTCAATTTGGAATTAATTTGCACGAGCGAGTTTTTCAAAAAGCTGAAATTGCACGAGCCGCTTCGGCGAGTGTAATTTCAGCTTTTTGAAAAACTCACAAGTGCAAATTAACTCCAAATTGAACGAGAAAAACCGTATGCAGTGATTACTTATTAATAATACAAACATGAAAAAATTCGCGTGGAGGAAGTGCCGGAAGATCTTTCTTGAAGCCAGTTTTTCTCATTTGAGAAAACGTTTTCAAAGTTTCGGCAAAAAATTTTCATCATCATTTTACGTGATATCATTTTCTTAGAAAAGTTCCTGCTATTGTCTCTCAGTCAATCATAATCCAGAATTTCGATGTGTAATTTGCACTGGTGTTACACTTTTTGCGCTGATGTTACACTTTTTGCACTGGTGTTACATTTGAACTGCACTGCTCTTAGCCAATCAGAATCGAGTAATTTTTTCATGTGTATTATTAAGAAGATAATTCAATTCTGTTGTGAAGCTTGAATGCCTTTCCTACAATACAGATGGATTCAAGGGAGTAGAGAGGTTATAAATAATGTTGTCTTCAATTAACTAATCAACTTGGAATTAAACAATAAAAATTGTATACATTGTTAACCACTTATAGTGTGACTTCTTCAACCAAGGCCACCCTAGAAAAGTTCTTTGCAAATTGACCAATAGTTTGTGTGTTAAAACGATAAAAATGGTATCATCATTACTTCTATGATGTGGAGCTTGCTAAGAGCAATAATTTGTCTGAAGTCTATCATTACATCTAAAGTTTTCATTAGAACATATTTTAGAGAGGGAGGAAGACACATCAGCCTTAGCTGGTTTTCACGCGGGTCCGTTATCCTGGTCGAATTGGAATTTTGAGATGTTGGTTTTTGTGGAGGGAGGAAAACCGGAGAACTCAGAGAATTCGGGAACTCGGAGGAAAACCCTTGGAGCATGGCGAGAACCAACGACAAACTCAACCCACATATGACACCGGGCAGTAGGGTGGGAGGCAAGCACTCTCACCACTGCATCATCCCTGCTCCCCAACTTACACAGAATCGTCAACTTACACAGAATCTTGTCAGGTGGCCTTGGTTAAAGTAGTTGCAATAGATGAAGTTGTATAGCAAATTTTTTTCCCATTAATGTTAATCAATGGTTAGCGATACCACTGCAAATATTAAAGGTTGTTTACTGTTGTGTCAACTTGTATAGGGGGTCTGTATAAGCTTTTAAAAATATATACATCTGTTCACGCCTCATAAATTTTGTGGCTTATAGATCTAACACACATGTTTGCCAGTAAGTGTGTGAAATATCCTCATTTTAAAAACCCTCATGAACTAAAAACCGCAGTGCCTGGGGTAATACAGTGCGGTTGAACGGGATGCTTGACCTTTGCCGGTTACCTCTTTGCACTTTTGCAGGTTGCCCAACCATTCACTGCTAACAAATTTGTACTCCTGGGTGGTAAGAGGAGCTGTGTGAATCAACTCTCTTGCCCAAGAACACAGTGCAAGGATTCTGGCCGAGCTAAAACCCAGACCTGTTACCACAAGACCATGTGCTTCTCATAAAGCCACTGCATTGATGAGTTAATTGTTTAGTAACTTTCTTGTTGTTGCCACTAATGCAGTGTGCTTAAAGGAAACCTCCAGACTGCTGCTACCTTAATGGAAATACGGTCAAAGTTGAAAGGCAAAGCAGTAAACTAAACATGAGTATTGGCCATGAAGTGCCACCATCTTTGATTCTATGACATCACCTCCCCCTCCCCCGCTGCTGTTGCAATGCTACAAAATAGCTAATAGCTATTACTATAATAACAGGGCAGCCTATGACATCATTATTCCCGACATCTAATATGGCATCACAAAGAAAATCCTTATTCAACATGGCTTTGCAGTTTAGTGCTCTTCCCATGTCTTTAAACAAACATATGCATGTAGGTTAGATTACATTTCCAACAAACTTTGGACACATATTTCCTTTTAAAACCATCCAATAATTTACTAAAGAGACTCTTGACGACCTTCAGGTTATAAGTCTGGAACTTCTCTGCTGCTACTGGGTGTCTGTTGAGCCCATGGCCTGTGAATAGAAAACAGCGATACAGAAATTAACCAACTAATCACCAATCTCGTTCCCAGTGGCCACGATCCTTTTGATTACCACCAAGAAATCGAGACCTCTAGGAGAAATTGGAAGGTGAGGCAGCATTAGTTAAAGCGGTTATTCTCTCTAAGCATGTTCAGAAACCCATATTGAAAGTGAACACATGCGTACAATCAAACCTGAACCTGAGGATTTTATAATTTTTTCTTGGTCATTTAATGTTCTTGAACCCAGATAACTGTGTCAGTGTCATGGATCACAGGAATCCCATGCAGACTTAAACTTATCACCAGTGAAATAATCACTAGATAAAATAAAAATACAATGGTAATCTAGGTCTTTACTGTAGGGGTTCATTTTATTGAAGGAAACCTGAAAATAGCAGTTTACTAACATAGAAAAACACCCAAGAGATAATAACAAACCATAAAGGAACAAGGATGGTCAAGGATGGAGAAGATTGACACGGATTACAAACGACGAGCCTGAAAAATTTAGGCTCAATTTTTCAAGATGCACGTACCGTGAAGTAGCTCCTTTAAAGGAGTCTAGTCCAGTTTTCGTACTTCTTCTAAGTTTTTCGTCATGTCTTTCCTCTAACAGGAAATGGATCCGCAGACGATTTGTTGGAAAGGTGGTGCTGTGCTTAATATCCTGGACTCTGCTCAAGAATTGTGATCAGTCAACGAGAATGGATATCGATTGGAGTCAGGGTACTGCGGGAGAGGTCGCCTTTCATTTGGACAACCTGTAGTAAATAATCTTAGGCTACACTGCTCCTGAGGAGTTTTTCCTTGGCTCTGTACAAGGGTGGCCTAGTTTTGAGACTACACGATGATGAAAGTGAAGAAAACGGATGTAAAGTGACTTTAAAAAACTGGAGAAGTGATACGAAATGACTTTCAAAAAAAGCGATATCACAAGTCAAAAGTGTTGCTGAAGTGACTTGAGGTAAGAACAGTGACGTAACGTGATTTTGATAAGTTAAAGGAGCTCCATCACGTTATTTTGAGCTGTTTTTGCAATGTACAAAATTAACTTAAAGGAAATCTGAAAATAGAAGTTTACTAAGATAGAAAAACACCAAAGAGATAATAATAAACCATAAAGGAACAAGGATGGTTAAGGATGGAGAAGATTAACACGGATTACAAATGACGAACTTGAAAAATTTAGGCGAAACATTTCAATTGCAAGATGCCCAAACCGTGACGTACTGTAGCTCCTCTAAAGAAGGAAAGTTGCTTCAAGGTCAGGATAAGAGATTTAGACAGAAACGTCATAGTTTGGGTCTCGTTGACCCCAATTGAAACTCCAGGAAAAGACACTACAAGAATTAAGTAAATAGTCAATGACAGTGCCTCGAATGAAACAAGTTTTCAAGTAGCTAGATTGTAAAATCGTATCGACAGGTCGTCAGACAGCGGTCACTGCATGCGTTTTGTGTAAAAGATTCAAAGCTTTTCCTTCAAACAGAAAACATTTACGCCAGTAGTCCTTACTCGTGTTAAGTATCACAAAATACCAAAGTGTTTCGCTGAGATTCTTTTGTAGTGTGCTGGCATCACATCATTTCAACTTGTTATGTACGGTAGGCTAGCTAGTCGCCTCGGTACTAGGGTGCACGCTAGCCTCGTTATGATGTATATAAAACTAAGAACGACTTTCGAAATAAACGGTTATTTTGTTCTTGTGGTACGTTGTTGTCCACCTGTTGAAACTCAACTGACTTGCAAAGCATATGTTCGTTTAAATATCTGTACTTCAAATGGTAATAAAATTGATGTTTAGGACATCAACCCTTGGACAGAATTGTCCAAGAAAAAAAATACTATGACTATGAAAGCAATGTGTTTCTCCTAGTAGTCGGAACTGGTGTTGAGGACATGACAAGAAAGAAAATCGAGCTCCTGAGCGCGGAACGAGCCAATAGGGAGAAAACCAGAGTGAATCGAGTGAGCGTATTGAAGAATTGGTTCACGCTTAGCGTGCGTATATCGAGTTATGGATGCACGCGGGAAGTTTGAGGAGCACGAAAGAAGCGTAAGAGTTGCTCGAGGCGACAGCCAGGAGCAACTCTAGCTTCTTTGACTTCTTTAGTACGTACCCTCCAAACTTCCCAAGTGCATCCATAACTCGATCTACGCGTAGCTAAAAGCATGAAGCAATTCTTTTGTAACATAGCGGCAACAACTTGGGCGCTAAAACACGTTTTATTTGTGATTGACTACAATTAGTTCTCACGATGCACGGCGAAGGAAAACAAAGGTCATTAGGATCCTAACACGCCACCATCAGTTCAGCAACGGTCGAGCGAAAACGCTTAACCTGGTTTCTAAAATTGTCAATGAAAAATTCGCTTCTTCGAATAACGAAAATGTAGGCAGGCAAGGTCAAAAATACTCGATGAAAATGTAGTCAAACAAATTCAAAATACTCACGTTTAAGTAAACATCTTAGCTTGGCAAAAGTCAAAGGCTCAAAGTAGAGTTTGGATTGTTCAGAATAATATTCACATTGCCGAAACTTAAACAATAGGAACTTGCACTAAACTCGACGGAAATTAATTTTGCAGCTAAATTGAAACTGCACAGGTCATCTCATATAGTACAACAAAAGTAACATTTCTAAGCGTTTTTGTGCAATTTTGCGTTGTAACTAACGTCGCTAAATAAATTTGTTCACAATACGTATGAGTAAATACTACGCATCAATATAAATATAGCAATAATAATCTTCTAAAAATTCTATTATAAGCCAATAAAATGGTCGGAGGATCTGAATGACCTTCGTCACCTGAAACACTCGAATCAGTGGAGTGTGAATCTTCGTCCGCCATTCTGTATTTTCTTTAAAAAAGCACTGATCTAGCAGCCTGGCTGCATACATCTTTCGCCCATGATCTGCCCCAGGGGGGAGGAACTGTTCCTTTCTCACAGGAAATTCAGAAATTGTTTACTGAAACATTGTAAAATATGGAAGCATGGTCAGTTAAAGCACTAAAAGCTGCTCCGATATCTAGAAAACTAGAAATTGCTCAGAATGCAAAAAGTTGCTCGACACACATGTATAATGGGGGTTCTAGATCAAGGCGGTTTGCTGCTTATTTCGCGTCTCGCTTCGCTCGATGCGATTAGCACAAACCGCCTTGAGTCCAGAACCCCCATTATACATGTGTGTTAACTGACCGCGATTGTTTATCTAGGATTATTTTCCAAGTGAACAAGCCGCTTGCTTTGGTATAAAGCAACCATGGCCGCGTCAAGATTTTCATCTGATGTGATAGAGATGTATTACGGTCCTATCTCGCGCGAAAAGAAAGCGAGACTTCGGCCCCCCCATAAGGCCCAGCAGGTTTTGATTTTCAGTTGGGAAAAACCAACTTCAACGAATGGTTTCGTGTGTGGAAAATGGAAGTTCCAGAAGCCTATAAATTCAAAAGCCGACCTTCTGAAATTCGCACAAAAAACGAAATCAAGATTTGCCGAAGTGATAGAAAATGAAATTAAAACCCTAAAAAGCGGAAAAACGCAGTTTGCGCTCAACATTGATAACTAGAGATGGTGAAAAGCAAGAAATGAAGTACTATTTTAAACAGAGAGACCCCGAGGTTTTCAACAGAAACAACGCGGCGACAGTAAATAGCGTATTACGCCGATCCATTGATGAATTCAAAGGCGAAAGAGAAGCCTGGTCCCAAAGAGGCTCAGACAGGGTGGTAGAAGTCGTCTTGGAAGCTTTCGTTAATGTCGCCCAATACCAGCCCTTTCGTGGAGGCAGATACATGCCGCTGCCCAAAAAGCTACAAAACAAAAAAGCGATCATCAACGTCCAAGACCGGGACAACCAGTGCTTGAGATGGGCGCTGCGTGCGGCGTTATTTCCACCGAAAGACGGCATGAACATGTCATGGCCATCAAGATACTCCACGGAAGACGGGCTGAATTTTACAGGAATAGACTTCCCCGTATCACAGATAAATAAGCTAGAAAAGCAAAACCCGCATCTCGCTATAAACGTGTTTGGCTGGGAAAAAGAGCGCGTGATCGTGGATAGGCTCAGCGAAAAAGAGGGAAGCCTCCCGAGAATTAACTTGATGTTGATACAGAACAACGAAAAATCTCATTATACTTTCGTGAGAAGGTTGAACGCTTTGTTGTATGACCAAAGCAGGCATAATAGCAGCTGAAAAGGCCAACAAGGACCGAGCTGCCCAGAGAGGGCGAAAACAAGGTAAAGTTCAAGAACCACCACAAGCAGATGAAAGCGCCGTTCGTGGTGTACGCCGACTTCGAATCTTTAATAAGGAAAGATCCACGGCTGCGCGAAAAAAGGCCAGGAAACGATCAAAACAGAGGTCCACGAGCCCTGCGGTTTTTCGTACATAATTGTGAAAAGCGACGGCCAGACGCACGGCCCGTTCGTGTACTGCGGGAAAGACGCGGTGTACAGGTTTTTGGCGAGCCTTCAGTACCACGAAAAGTTGATGAGGGCGGAGCTGGCCGACAAAAAGCCGCTCGTGATGACGCCGGAAGACTGGCGTTGATACAACAGCGCGACCGAATGTCGCATCTGCAACGAAAGTCTGGTAAAGGCAGAGTTTCGAGACTCGTTCGACGTGCACGACCCCAACACCGGCGAGTACCACGGTCAAAGCCACAAAAGGTGCTATTACCAGGACAGGAATGGGTTTGTGGGGCCTCTGTGAGAGAGAGAGAGAGAGAGAGAGAGAGAGAGAGAGAGAGAGAGAGAGAGAGAGAGAGAGAGAGAGAGAGAGAGAGACACCCCAAAGTTCCCGACAGCGTAGACTGCATATTTTGCAAAGCGCCGCTGTTGGTGAAAAATTACAAAGACTCGGTGAAAGACCACTGCCACATCACAGGGAAATATCGGGGGGCTGCGCACAATGCCTGCAACCTGAAGCTCCGCCTAAACTCCAAAACGCCAATTCCAGTGGTCTTTCACAACTTGCAAGGATATGACGGACATCTCCTGATGAAGGCCATGGCGCGGGTGTAGGGAGAAATAAGCTGCACCCCGAACAACACAGAGAAATACCTCTCCTTTTCACTCGGAAACCTGAAGTTCATAGACAGCTTAAATTTCATGATGAGCAGCTTAGACGCGCTAGTTAAGGGCAGCGCACCAGAAGACATGAAAATAACAGAAAAAAAACCTACGAAGATACCGGAAAGAGGAAGCTGCTCCTGAAGAAAGGGATTTATCCTTACGAATACATGGACGGCTTTGAAAGGTTCACCGAGACAGAGCTCCCGGCCAAACAAGAGTTCTTCTCGAAGCTGGCCGGAAAAGGGATAGCTGATGAAGAGTACGCCCACGCGAAGAAGGTCTGGGCCGAGTTCGGATGCAAAACCCTCGGCGACTATCACGATCTATACGTGAAAACCGACGTCGTGCTGCTGGCAGATGTGTTCGAAAACTTCCGAAAAGTCTGCATGGGGAGGTATAGGCTAGATCCAGCACATTATTACACAGCCCCCGGTCTGAGCTGGGACGCGCTGCTGAAAAAGACCGGCGTAGAGCTGGAGCTTTTGAAAGACCTGGACATGCACCTGTTCTTCGGAAAAGGCATGCGGGGCGGCATCTCGATGGCGAGCAAGTGGTACGCGAAGGCCAAAAACCCGCGGGCCGCCGACTACGACCCCACCAAGCCGCACAAATTCATAACGTACCGGGACGCAAACAATCTGTACGGCTGGGCCATGAGCCTGCCGCTGCCCAAAGGAGGCTTCAAGTGGAAGAGAGTGATGCCCACCCAAGAGAAAATCATGAAGCTGAAAGAAAACTCCCGGATAGGATGGATCTTAGAGGTGGAATTGGAGTATCCCGAGGAGCTCCACGAACCCCACAACAGCTACCCGCTCGCGCCAGAGGAAAAGGTGATCGGGGTTGAGCAGATGTCGGGTTACCAAAAAAGAATGATGGAAGACCTAGAACTGAACTTTCCGAAAAGCGAGAAACTGGTGCTCACGCTGGTGGACAAAAGCAATTACGTCGTCCATTACAAGAATCTGCAGTTTTACCTCAGCCAGGGGATGCGTTTGAAAAAAGTCCACCGGGTGATCGAGTTCGACCAGGAGCGGTGGATGGAGCTCTACATCCGGATGAACACGGAGTTCAGGAAAGAAGCGAAGAGCGAGTTCGAGACCAACTTCTACAAATTGATGAACAACTCGGTGTTCGGCAAAACCATGGAAAACCTGAGAAACCGCGTCGGCGTGAAGATCGTCCTCAGCTGGGAGATCGACAAGATCCGCCGCCTGGTGGCCAGCCCCTCGTATGCAAGACACGAGATATTCGGAAACGACCTGGCGGGCATCCACATGCACTAAACGAGGCTGCTCTTGGACAAGCCGATCTACACCGGCATGACGATCTTAGAGAACAGCAAGATTTTGACGTACGACTTCGTCTACAACCAGATGAAAGCCCGTTACGGGCAAAAGTGCGAGCTGATCTACACAGACACCGACAGCCTGCTCACGGAAATAGAGACGGACGACGTCTACCGAGACATGGCGGAAGACCTCGTGCTGTACGATACAAGCAGTTATCCCAAAGAGCACCCCCTCTACAGCAGCGAAAACAAAAAGGTGCTGGGGAAGATGAAAGACGAGTGCGCGGGAAAGGTGATTGATGAAGCGGTGGCTATACGGCCAAAAATGTATTCCATCATGGAAGAAAAAGAAAAAATGTCAAGAAAGCCAAGGGAGTAAAAAACAGCGTGGTAGAAAAAGAGATCCAGCATGAGCAATACAAAGAGGCACTGTTCGAGGAAAAGCAGTTCTGGCACGGGATGAACATCTTGCGAAGCGAGGGCCACGAGATCTACGGCATGCGCGTGGAAAGGTCTCGCTGTCGGCGTGCGACACGAAGCGGTGGATAGCAGAAGACGGCGTGCACACACCGGCATACGGACACAAAGACATCATCAGGCACGGACTTGTTCGGGAGGAAGCTGCGTATTTGGAGGCACAACCAACAGCTCTTTGCGAACAAAGCCGCGCTTAGGCCCCTCGGACAAATAATAGACAACAGGTTCGTTCGGTTTAGTTACAGCTCTTTCAAGATGGTATACTTTCAAAGACCATACTGGGTCTGTGGCTCTTTTAGTCCCCCCTTCAAGTTCGCCCGGCTGATACAAATATCTTACATTGATGAGTGGAGGGAATTTTTTCTTTCAAGCCAACAGGTCTGGAATACATTGTAGAGGGTTTGGAGGTGACAGATTTCTCTTTGTCGAGGAAAAGGTTGTTATTCATCGAGGTAGATGCAATAATAAAGTGTATTATCGTTTGTCTCACGATGTAGTCACTTGAGATGTAGATCGCGACGTTTCGACTGCTTACTGCTCGTCTTCTTCAGGCGATAAGGTCGACTGATTGCACGGTATCATTTATATCACAAAGGTCGGCTGTGATTGGTGCATTTCGATCCTCCTATTGTTCCATTGTTCCGGCGAGTAGCTGTTCCCTCAGTGGTGCGCTGTTGTACCGTTCTCCTGTTGCTGTGTTTCTTGATCGTGGGTATCCATGCTTCAGGAATTTCAATTCCACTATCCCTGTTGATATTATTAGGGTTAAGTCTTATGTGAATAGCTTCCTTGACCTTACGTGTGTACCAGTGAGGATCTCGATCAATAAACTTAACCTCATTCCAGATAGGATAGTGGCCGGTCTCGTGGGTTTGTTTAGAAACGGCGGAGGTCTGGGTACGGGCGAGTCGTATATCCCTATCGTGTTCTTTGATCCTCTCCTGCATAGATCTCCCTGTTTCCCCGACGTAGACTTTACCGCACTCGCAGGGAATCCTGTAGACAACACCACCTTGTTTAGCCGGGTTGACGGTGTCCTTTGGTCGCACTAAGTGTGACCGAAGTGTCGTGTCGGACTAAAAGACGGTGCGAATGCCTTGTTGTTCTAGGCAGCGGCGGAGAGACTCCGAAACTTCTTGGACATAAGGTAAAACGGCGGTGGATTTAAATTCCGCGACAGGCTCTCTTCTTGGGGTTGTTCGTGCCTTTGTGATCTTCTGTACAAAAGAGGAGGGATATCCGTTAGAAACAAGTACAGATGACAGATGTTTCTTCTCTCCAGCGATTACTGATGGTTTGGTCACGAGACGTTTAGCCCGGTCGTACAGACACTTCACAATACCGCGCTTTACTGACTAAGGCTGGTGTGAATCATACGCTAGGTAATGATCAGCATGTGTTGGTTTCCTGTAGACACTGGTGGTAAGGCGGCCATCAGCTTCTCTGTAAACTGACGTGTCGAGAAAGGCGATCTTGCTGTTGTTCTCGATCTCCATGGTGAAACGGATTGATGGTTGTTGACTGTTCAGGTGTTGCAGGAAGACGTCAACTCTATCCCGATCCAGGATGGTGAAAGTAGCATCTACGTAGCGTTTCCAGATCTTAGGCTTGCAAGGTACGGACTCTATTGCTTGTTCTTCAAATATCTCCATGTAGAGATTAGCAATAACCGCGGATACAGGGCTCCCCATGGCTGCGCCGTCTCGTTGTTCGTAAATCGATCCGTTGTACTGGAAGTACGTAGATCTTAATACGAAATCCAAGAGGTCCACGATTTGAACTGGTGTAAGTGTCGTGCGGTCAGCCAGGCCTGCGTCGTTCTCCATTTTTTGTAGCGCAGCTTGTCCGGCGCCCTCGATCGGTACGTTGGTAAACAGTGACTCTACGTCGAAAGACACCATGATCTCGTGGTCCTGGATCTTATTAGATTTCTCTTTGATTGCGACAGCTGGTTTCTTTCCCGATAAGACTAGTGACTTCGCCGTTAAGAGCAGTAACAACGTCGGGGAGCCTGTTAACCCAGGCAGTCGACGGCTGGCCAGAAGGCGGCAGCATTTCTACGGCATCCTGATGTCCAAACAAGCGCTCAGCGAGCGTGCAGTTGAAACGCTCCACGATAGTTTGGTCTCTGTGAATTTCAGGGCGTCCGCGGCGATTAGCGGTTTTGTGGTTTTCCATTTCTTTGGTCACGCTTCCCATGAACTCGCGCCCAGGGTCGACCTGCAGCAGCTGAGGCCAGGTCAAAGGGCTACGCTTGTAAATCGATTGAAGAGCTTTCGCAACCTTAGCGGAGTCTTTGGAGGTCAGAGGCTCAGCCTCCTTGTAACGGCTGACGACGTCGACAACAGTCAGCACGTATTTGTAAATTTTGCGCCCACCAGGGAGCTTGTCGTGAGGTAGAAAAAGAAGGTCCGCTTGGTGGACCGCGTTAGGCGACGATGCGTCGAATTTGGGACGAGGAATGTAGCGCGGCGCGGGGAGATTGATCTTCCAAAGGGCTTGTTTGATGAGCCACTACTTGGCGGTTTCTTCAGGGGCTTTTGCGGCGTCCGCTAATTTTTTGATGGCAGCGATGCCTTTCCAGTAGCCCTGGGGGCTGTAGTAGACTTTGACAAACTTGGCGTCCATTTATATCACCAAGGCATTTATTCAAACTGAAAATGCAAGCATTTTCAAAGAAAACGGAAAGCTGCGTAGCCGAGAGCGAGCGCGCTGCCGCCCACAAAAAGCAGCTCGCCTTGTTTTTGTTGCTCACTGGGTTGATAAAAGTCAGCGAACCGAGGTTCTTTGGGCGGGGTGATTTGTTTGTCTGGGTGGGCTGCGTATCCACAGGAATGCTTCAACTAGTCGAAGCAGGGGCTTGCATCTCGTCCAAACGAGTTTGGGCAACGACTGGTTGAGGCGGGGCAGGCTGTGGATTGAAAATCTTTTTTATCTCTTCGCGTTTGTAGTAGAGGCTAATGATGGAAACAAAAATGCTGATTATGCTGAGCCATTGAGTTGTCGTGACAACGTTTGTCGTGTCTTCATTGGTGGAAGCGGCCGCCTCTTCGTTTGGGGGCGCCTTGGGGCGATTTTGGCTTGGAACGAGGCCAGCAGCTTCAGCGGCTTCAGCGGCTTCTTTCTGTGCTTCGCGCGCCTGTTTTGTTTTCGCAGCAACGGCTTTTCCCGCAGCCACCCGCTTCGGGTTTTTGGCAGCCACAGGTGTGGAGGTTGGTATTTTTGAAGTCACTTGTGCCTGCTCGGCAGCCGGAGGCCCAAACTTGTTTGGGCGGCCGCAGTTTGAGTGGTTTATGAATCTGCCATTATTTTATTCAACAAAAATATATAATTGAGGAATGCTAACCAATTATTCAGCTCGGCTTGCCGAGCAATCAGCAGTTTGCTCAACAACTTTGGGCGCGGGTACTTCATCAACACCTTCAAGCGGATCATCACGGCGCAGTGGACTGAAATCGATATTTTTTTGTCGTGATCAGTGCCTAATTGGCCACCGCGAGCAGCCGTCCACATCTCAAGACAAGGCCGCCTGCCAGGGCAGACAGCTCTTTAGTAATTATATAGTCGTTTTTCAGCTCATTCTGCAAAGCGTCGGCATCTTTGACCCGCACCACCATGTCGACCGCTTTCGTGGCCAACATCAGGAAGCTTTCAATCAAAGTTTCAGTGGTCTTGGCGCCCATGTACGTCTCGTATCTTTTGTAGTGCTTTTCAACCTCTTTGTCAGTAAAGCGCTTCACCTGCTCTTGTGTCAGGTGCACGCCAACGGCTTCGTTTGCTTTGCCTGTGGAAACAAGAATTGCCAGCTGTTCACGCATGTTTGGCTGAGCAAGCGCGTTGCCGCTTCCACCGCCAGGAGAGCCTGAGGGCTCGGTTTCCATCATCTGCATGACTTCTTGAAAAGCTTTGGCTTCATCAGCGTCCATCTTTCGTCTGCGTGTGGTTTTTTTAATACGAAAATTCGATCTCGTAAGGGTGCGAAGAGAGAACACCAGGTTGGAGAACTTGCGCTCTTTCAGCCTTGCAATCAGCTGCTTGAGGTCATCTTGGGAAAGCTCACCCGCGTATTCTTGAAAGATGGCCTTCGTGGACTTGGCCGAAGGGGTGTAAAACAGCACGATGGCCGCCACATTTTCACGGAACGGTTTCGCGATGCTGGAGAGCTGCTGGGTCAGCACCCACACGCTGATGTTCGCGTGGGGGGCAGAGAAGCCAAGCTTCACGAGCTCGCCGGTGCGCCCTTTCACGTCTTTGGAGGCCGCACAGTCATCAAGGACTATCAGCGTGTTGGCGCCTTCAAAAACGAAACTCGCCACTTTTAACCAAAACTCCACTTCGTGCTGCTGGCAGATGATAACAAACAGCCGCGGATCTCTCTCAGCGAAGCGATACAGGGTCTTGTTATGAGCGAACGTCGGGAAGATGAGCACGACGAAATAAAACCGGCCTCGGAAAGGGCCGCAGAGCTTGTCCACGAGGAACCACGTTTTGCCTGAGTTGGTTGGCCCCACGATGAGTGTGTTGAAGGGGATGTTGCCGGGGTCCATCAAAACTGCACGGTGTCTAGCCCTCTGCCTTGGATGCTGAACTGGGCGTCGGAGACCACGAAGATATGGCAGTTCACGTCGCCTGCGCCGGTTGTCTTCCGCTCGATTTCCAGCTGGACGCCGTCGGTGGTGTTCACAAGCCGCGTTCCGCTGCCGTGCATCGTTTGATCGGCCATTGAGCGCAGGTCGATCAGCAGCCCGAACAGGTTACCGGTGTAGAACTTTTTCAGGGTCATGTGTTTGGTTTTGCTTTTTCCTTTTACAAAGAAGCGGCTGGCTTCGGCCCACATGTCTTGGCTTTCGATGCCTTCGTTGTACAGCATGTTCGGCGAGCCGTTGATGGTGACGCTGACTTTGGTGATTTCAGGGAAGATGGATTTTTCCGAGTCCCGGGCGCCTGCGGTAAAAGGCTCCACGAAAAGCAAGAGGATCCCTTTCAAGGACCGTCTCTGGGCGTCCACTTTGATGTTCAGCCGCGAGGCCGTCTCTTTTATGAAGGACACGACTTTGTGGCGCATCACGTGGTCATAAGCGAACTCTTTGCCGGCCTGATACACACTGAGCGCGTCGGCTCCGAGGAACTTCCTGCGGATCATTTCGTACTCGAGCTGGATGTTGGTCAGCTTGTATTTCAGCTTAGTGGAGTCCGAGCCCCTGACCACCTGTGAAGAAGGGGCGAGCGTTACTCCGAACACGAGGTCGTTGTTCAGGGCTTGGGGGTAGAACACGCCGTGGTCGGTCAAAAATCTGGTGGTCGAGCCTAATGTAGTATTTTGTTCCGAAGATCTCGTTCAGCGTGTTTTCAGCGTCGACGCCCGACGTTTTCTTGTCCCCGGCTTTGGAGCGTATCTTGCATAAGGCTTCGCTCTGGATCCCCTCCGGCACCATGTTGTCGCGTCGTTCGACCGGGAGGAACAAGTCTTCGAACGTTTTGTAGATGTCGTACCCCACCGTGTCTTGCAGGTGTGGCCCGCGAACTTCACGACCAGCTTGTCGACCAGCGCCCGTGTGACGTTCTGAACGAGGAAGTTTTTGGCGTGCCCGCCCTCCAGGTCGATGTCAAAGCGCAGCGCCAGCGTGCCAGGGACCAGCACTTCGTGTTCGTTCAGCTTGGGCACCGAAACGTACAAGGTCTCGCCGGGGACGGCTTCGGTGCGGTTAAAGGTGATGCATTTGACGGCACGCGGCGCCTTCATGGCCCGCAAAGTTTTCGCCATGTATGTTGGAAGCAGCACGTGTGGAATTTCGCCCGGTTTTTCTCTCTTCATCGTCATGCATCTCGGCCGTCGTATAACCAGCCGAGATTATTTTCTAATTTAAAAAAAGAACGTGCTTGAAATATACTGATGGCAGAAGGCGGCTATGAACACCCTGTCTATGACCCCCATCAATATGACGATGGCTATGACCCTGGCGATTATGATAGCAGGGGCGAGGATGACAGCGGGGGCGTAGATGATGGGGGGGGGGGGGGCGTGGATGATGGGGGCCGCGTGGATGATGGGGGCCTGGATGATGGGGGGGGGCCGAGGATGATAGCGAGGGCGTCAACAAAACCACACCTTTTGTTCCAACCTCTGCATCTACCCCAGGCCTTCTAGTGTAGAAGAAATTAAAATGCAAACGATGCAAAAATAAAAGATCGGGCTGCCTGACACCAAGACCTCTTTCGGTGGAAGAAAAGGGGACTCCACTGAAGAGATTGAAAGAAGGCTAAATGCTTTAAAAAACAAAAACACAGGTTTGCTTTATTTAACAAAAATCGATCCTCGTGAAAACCTTTTAAGCGAGGAAGAAAATTAATCAAAGCCTGGTATCCCAACGCCAACGTTGATGAACTGGTAATCACATTTTCCAACAAAAAAAGCCGATGGATATTGTAGTTGTGGGCCCGAAGGGTGGAGAGTACAAAGTAGCTTTAGATGATGGCAGCGGTTTGCGGAAAGACTTCTTAAGTAAAACATTCGTCAAAAAAATTCTGGGGGATAGTGCTGTAAAAACACTGCTGATATTCGAAAACGGCAAAAAGAACTAAATGAATCTCGAGAGCGAGAGCGAAAAGCAAAACAAAGTTTAAATGAACAAAATGAAGTGGTAATGTCTCTAAATGAGAAGTTAAATAAAGAAAAAGCCAAGATTGAACAACTCAAAGACCAAGGGCCAGAATATGAAGCAGAACTTAAAAGGAAGAAACAACTGACAAAGAATTTAGAAAAAGTTTTACAAGACGCAATAAAAGAAAGAAAAGAACGTGAAAAAAAAAGTAAAAAATCTGGACAATGAAGATGAAAAGAATATCCGCCTTGAAGCAAGTATTGCGGAAGAGAGAAATAAAACAAATGCGCTGGAAGAAACCCTTAACAGAACCAAAGCGTTAGATGCCCTGAGAGAGCGAGAAAGCAAGCTGCTACGTAAAAACGTAGAAGCCCAAGAGACCCTCCAGGCTTTAGATGCTTCGCCCTTTGACAAAGCCGGTGCAGAAGAAAGAGTGGCAGAAATAAACGAGGAGCTCGCGCGTTTGTAATCCCAGATTGAGGAAAGAGAAATAGCGCGCCCTCTCTCCGAAAGAATCAAAGATATTTTCAAAAAATATGGTGTGACGGTGGCGGCCGTCTTCTTGGCTGCCGGAGTCACGATCGGGGCTGTCGTCGGTTCAGCTACTAATGCTTTGAAAGCCACCGGCAGAGCTTTGGGAGCCGGCCTCAAAGAAATAAGCGCGAAGCTGGGGTCCATGCTCCCCAGGCTGATCGGCCAGGTCGCGAGCTTCCTTTTCAAAACCGCGGGGCAGGTGGTCAGCTATGTCACCGAGCACACCTGGCTGCTGATTCTTGCAGCAGTGGCCTTTTTGTTTCAAAAATATATCAAAAAGCGGGGCTAGTGCGAGGCGATCACGATCGATCAGCGTTCGGGAACTAGTTTGTGAATGCGGCCCACGCGCTTGTCTGGGCCGCGGCTTCTTTGGCTTTCGTATCGGGCCTTTGTGCCCATTTTTGAAAGTCCTTGAACGCGGCGCTATCCATTTTGAATATATTGTATTTTTGTACAATATAATGGTGGTGCTAACGATTGTCGCGCAAAACAACGAAGAAACTGTGTACTTTGAGGAGCCGATCCCAAAGGTACATTTCATCAGACTCCTCTCTTGCAGTTTGTACAATAGCTGGCACAATCTGCAAAACGAAGGTTCAGCTGAGTTGGGGGCCCAAGATGCTCCAGCTAAGCAGGTTTCTAAAATCCTCCCTGGGCATTACACTTTAGAGAGCTTGGCAAAAGAAATAGGCGGTCTGTTCGCAAAATGTGATTACACCTGGAAATAGAAACAAATCAACCTGTTGGACAGCTCGTAATCAAACATTTTGGGTTAAAACCAATTACCTTTGACCGTGATTTAGCTCGTTTGCTTGGTATCGGCCGGAATTTAAAACTTATAACATTCGTAAAACGGCTTACATCTCCAACGACATATTTTATTCATTGCGATCTGCTCGACAAAACCAAAACCTTTTTGAACGGGAAGAGATCAGATGTTTTGGCTAGATTTGATATAAAAAGCTTGCCTTATGCCAAAGTAAGCTACGATTCTACCCTGCAACAGGTGTTGCGTGACTGTTCGATAGACGTCTATGTAAATAGCATAACTGTCAGCGTCAAAGATGAACGTGGCGAGCTCTTTGATTTCAAAGGCATGCCTCTAAAATTTGAATTAGAAATTAATTAACGCTTTTTATACCATGTCGTCTGCGAACGTTCTGCCTTCCGCTCCTCCTGAAGAGCCTCTCCATCCCGTGCTGACGGCATCAGCTGAAAATTTCCGTTTGCAAAAGATCGACGAGATGGCCAAAGTTTTGGACCAAGAGGTCGGCAACTATCGCTTCGTTGCGAAAAAATACAAACGGGCAAAAAAATTCGTTAAGATGGGGGTTAACATGAAGGCCACATTTTTGCTGGGTATTATGGTTTGAATGCAAATATCTCGTTCACGTTTCAAGCAGTGAAGAATCTCTCTGCTCATTTCACATAGCTACGTTTTGGGCTGTTTTGTAAATTTTTTGGTGATTTTTGGGTATATTTGGGGATAAACAGTTTTTCTCAAAGGGTTAGTAAAATTTATGGAAATAGGATATTTTGAAGATTTGATGTTGTTTTAAAATTAGAATTTGAAGTTAGACATTAGTAGACGTACACCAAACAGTTGCCCACCAACCCGGGGTGCCCTTTTGGGGGCAATCAACTGTCTGGTGGTGTTCCAAAACCCTTTTTATCCTTTTAATCCCTCTTGAAACTTTCTAAAATTTCACTTAAATTCATGTGTACCCCCGCCTTAACTGGAGTGCCGCGTGCTCCAGTTTTCTCTCAGCAGCGTTTTCAAGCGCGAGCTTTGGTTCGGCTCGGTCTGTGGTTGGCCTGCCGGCCACAGTTCCATTAGGCGGCGTTAGCGACTGTTTCGCTCTCGTTTCTTCAGGGCTGATAATCGCCAGCAGAAAACTTGAGGCAAAAATTAAAAAGCATCAAGAGATTACCACGCTCGCCGTCGCCAAACGCGACACGATCAGCAGACTGTTATCCAAAGCTTTGAATAACAACGCCGTGTCTGCCCACGAGTTTGACGTCATCCTTTCCGAGTTCAGCAGTACAACTTCAGAACAGAACAAGTCCATCGAAGGAACAAGTCCATCGAGCAGAAAGATTGTTGATGTTGACAAACTGGAGAAAGATATCCGCGGCGAAGTTGAAGCCGAATTGATAAAAAAAAAAAAAATAATAATAACCGACCCCGCCGCTTCGAATTGACATTTGAAAACACAAAGTTTCATTTGCATATTATAGAGCGATGAGTGTCAGTTTCCACTTGATCGTGTTTCTCGTGAATGAATATTTCTCGCCTGAGTGGCAGAGAAACGTGCGTGATATTACACACGAGGGTTGTCTGGAAAACACGAATAGCGAATAGCGAATAGTCGCGAATAGCGAACAGCGAATAGTCCCGAATAGCGAATAGCAAATAGTACGAATAGTGCGAGTAGTGGCGAACAGTCTTGAATAGTGGCGAATAGTGGCAAATAGTGGTAAATAGTGGCAAATAGTAGCAAACAGGGTACCCAGTATCTCGCAGTCAAGCTCGTAGCAACTTAAGGATGGGATTTTCCCGCTAAAAAGCACAGACGCTTATCAGGACAAAAGGTGTTTCTAAACGTAATTTCTTCTGTTTTAACCGCTGCAAAAGCGTAAATACGTCTTTATTAGGTTATCCTTGTGTTTTCTGTTTTCTTAATGTCGGCGATGGACAGCCTACTACCCTGAGTCCGGAGAAGAAAAGGTAATAAATTCACTGAAGTTCTGTTGCTTATTTGGATAATTAATTAACGCTGGATATTAGATCTAAAGCGGTGACTATTTACGACTGTTCGTCACTATTCGCCACTTTTCGCGACTGTTCGCCTCTATTCGCACTATTCGAGACTATTCACACTATTCGCGACTATTCGCTATTCGCTATTCGCTATTCGCTATTCGCTATTCGCTATTCGCTATTCGGGTTTTCCAGACACCCTACACGCGAGATCGTCGCTGCCATGTTTGAGGCTAATTTAGACAGGCTTTTGTCTTTGCAGGGAAACCACCTTGTTTCAATACATTAGGGTGAATGTGTTTCTTACGCGTAAGAAAACTAGTGAGACAATCTCAGATAGTGCAGACTGTAATTGTGTAGCTCTGACACAGTACTCATTACACAGTACTCATTACACAGTTCCTTTATAACCCCTACCATTCACCCCTGGTTTGTATTGACCTTGCTAGTTTTGATGAGACATGATCTTAGCATTGTATATGTTTGGGTGTGTGTATTTTCATTCACAGTCCAAGAATAGCTTACAACTAATTACCGTTTGTCAAGACAGCTCTTAAATTTTACTGTAGTGTTTTACGTTGATTTTTGCTTATGTTAAATTAAACAATACATTTAAGTAGCGAACGTGACAATTATACTCTTCACGCAAGCGTTTGTAGCTTGATGCTTTTGTTTTCCTCCCAAAGGTATGTAGCCTGAGACTCTTGTTTTCTCGAAAACACACGGAAGATGTGCTTGTAATCTTTTCACAGCAGGAGATAGATGGAAGAAAGTTCAATGTTGAAAGACGAAATGGAAGAGGAATGATTTGCTTTATTTAACACGCAAATTTTCGTTTGACCGATAAAGAAGAACTAATCTAATTATCAAATTGTCACAGAACAGCAAGTTCTGTTGCCACCTTTGGCGTTAACAATAAAACCACTTAAATTTAATTAAAATACACACTGATATCGATTAATACAACTGAGAAGCGTTTCAACGAGAGATATTGAAAGTAAACAGCGCCACTTGACCGAGATTATATCCTTCATCGGTGAACGAGTCCCGTTAGAGATTGATAAAAATTTATGCTTTCAGTAGATACCACGGAGTCTGCAGCAAAATTTGAGCAGTTTCCTGCGTTTTTGGACAATTTGACAAGTTTTAATGTCACTTGCTCGGGAGAGTTTCGGCTGCGGGTATGAACATTTTGCTCTCTTTGATAGAGACAATTAAAGAATGAAATAAACGCTCTAGTGTAGTTTGGAAACAGCAAATGATATTTCTTGAACCAAGTTAGGTGTAATCCCAAAAGACACGCAGTCACAGTAGCATTCTTGTATCGCGCTAACGATGCTAGAACGCATGTGCATGACTTATTAGGGTTCTACCAAACGGAAAAGGGCTCAGCGTTAGTGTGTGATCTTGTATGAAATATATTTTCCATCTGATATGTAGTTGACACTAACGCTTATTTATCTGCACATGCCTTTAGAGCAAATACTGGTTTTGTTCTAAAGAGAAAAGTACCACAAGGAGAGCAAGGGTCTTTCTGAAACAAATAAATACCTCCTTAAAAAACTCAAGGAAGTAACGTAGGTACAAACAAAAGTCATTTTATGTAGTGCTCACAAGTACCTACCCCATCCTACCCCCTTGCTGCAAGCCTAATTAATAAATTGAAATTAAGGATGGTGCTTACTTTTGTTAGTGCGCACACGTTCTGCGCATCACGCAAGCCATGGTTTAGCTCCACGCTCGCGCTGGGGCTGACCTTTGACGCAATCAACTACGCTATCACGTACACGACTAAATTGAACGCAAAATTTTCCTACTGTGACCAAACCAGGTTTAATGAACCTGTGCTTAAACCAGGAACACCAGAATAGTAGCATATCGCTAACCACTAGCTGTTTACGTCTTCCAGCTGAAAACCTAGCTGTTATCTGTCGAAAATTATTCTGAAATCCAACTGTAAACATGTACCTGCAGATGGCGTAGTGCGCGTGCAAAACAAGTGCGAGATACGCAAATGTCTTACTTACTGGGGAGGTGACAGGAAAAAATGTAACGGCACCGTAAAATTTTTCAAAAAAGATAAATAACTTTAAAAAACGCGTGGTTACCCCTACATTTTATGTTATGAAATGGAAGTGGCAAGTCTATTCAACACGTGATTAGTTTCTGGTTGTGAGCAAAAGGTATTTAGACTGTATTTTAGCTGAACTAGAGGAAGGCTGTCAGATACGCTAAAAGCGCTTTTGCAATGATTTTGTGATTAAAAACAGATCAAAAATGTTTTTTTTGTTACCATTTGCCATGTAGTTTAAAGATCTTTTTAAATGTGTTTGCTTTTCTGTATGTAAAGGCGAATTCTACGGAAATCTGTGAAGAAGTATCCTTTCCTTCCTTTTACAGGAAAATGCTCATGTCAGCATTTTTGTTTGGATTCAAGGCTACTTATCTCGAAAAAATGCGTGGCTACCCCCATTTTTCTTTGTGGATTCCAATAGCCCTTGCAAAGATCTACTTTTTCCGCGTGGTCTTAATCTGGCGCAAAAACCTTTGCAATTAGTAGGCACCGTCCTTAATTAATTATACAAACATTAAAGTTTACATCTTATGGCCATAGTGCCATAGTCCTTTATTGCCATAATACTTTAGCGACGTCAACCCCCAAACCATCCCAATAGTGCACTCTGCACTAAAAAGGAACAAGGATCTGACGTGTAAGAAATTGATTGGTTTAAAAAATCATACGACTGTCTCATGACTTAAGAACAATAAAAACCGGACGACTCATTTCCGAGGGAAAGTCCCTGTCTTTCTGAGAATTAAATGTCATCCGGGTTGCTACGAAAACACGAATATCACGGGCCTGTTATTTTTTACGTCAAGTAACAATAAGTGCGCGCGTGTAAAACAATAGATCGCATACCTGTGCGCCCTCAAAAAATAAGAAATCGAACTCAGCGCTGATTTTCCTGGGCGCTCAGGAATTTTATGCTCGAATGAATTTGCCTGTTTGACCTCTTGTGGATTCATTCGTTTCATCGCGTCTACAAAAACATCTGGTAAGACTAATAAATTTTTGTCATGATTCGGAATTCCAAAGCGCCACCACTTATTTCCTCCTCTATCTCTTGGGTATTTGGAAATTTCTGGCTTCTTTTGGCTTTGATCAACTGGCCCTCTTCTTACGCGGCCCATTTTTTCATACCTAAGACCAGCCAATCTTCAGTTGATTTCTTTTTTGTCAAGGCCCAAGCTAGCCTCGTTACAGCGGTCGCTATCCTCGCAGCCAAAAAAACCACCCCAAATTTGGCAAAACTTATTAAAAGTTTGTTAGAATCTTCTAGCTTTTCCAAGCGGGTGTACGTTTCTTCGAGGGCTTCATTTACCTCGTTACACCTTTCTTCAAAATCGGCTGTCAGTTCCTCGTGGGTGCGGATGGCGTCCATTTATAGCAAAACCCTCGGCGTGTTTTTTACTGAATGAGTTGCCAGTAATCGGCGGATACCCGTGTTTGCGCAAAGAACTCTGGGATCATCAGGGGGCAAACATTGCAAGTCGCTAAAAGAAAGTCTATGGCAAAAAAATTGTTTCGACGCCCAAAAACATGGTTTTGGGGAGAGATCAACGTTTTTTCGCCGTTGTTTTATTGCAAATGGGTTTTGGTAATGTTGATACATGGAAAATGTAAGTTTTTGTTTGAATAACCGTAAAATAAGTGATAAAATTTACCGATAAACTCCCTTTTGCTTGAGTGTGGTTTGTGAAATACATTGTAGAGAATATTGAAAATTTCAATACACGGCTGATCTCGAGAGGCTACCCGGAGCAAATGGTAGAAAAGACCCTCCGAGAAGTTGAATATAAAGACAGAAAAGAAGCTCTAAAACAGAAATCGAAAATTGCAGAAGGAACTACTACCCTTTGTGTCGGACAATTTCACTCAACCGTTAATACCAAACTTTGGAAAGCATAATCACTCACAAATGGCACTTTTAAATACAAATACTCAGAGATATATTCAAGGAGCCACCCTTGATCTGTTATAGAAAAGGAAAATCACTGAAATACGTGCTTGTAAAAGCAAAACAAAGGCTTTGAGCGAGACAGTAGCCACACAGCATGAGTCGCGCGGTGCAATGATCGCCACCGGGCATATTTCCAGTATTATTTGTATGTCTGAGCTTTCAAATAAGCCAAAAGTAGCCTGTACACAACTTAAAAGGTTTTACTGGGTTATTTCCTCTCAATTTATACCTAATTAATTTTGTAATATTTTCAGACCATTACGCGATGTAAATTTCACAATTAACCTCACGCAAGCAACGGAGTCTATTGGTAGATTTTGTCACATATTTCACGCTTATTCAAAGAAAAACTTACATATTCCACATATCAACATTGCCCAAATCTATTCACGATAAAAACGACGGCGAAAAAGCGTTGATCTCTCTCAAAAATCGTTTTCTTGTACCTCGAAACAACTTTTCGCCATACATTTCCTTCTAGTGCCTAGCAATGATTGCCCCCTGACGATCCCAGAGTTCTTTGCGCAAACACGGGTATCCGATTACTGGCAACTCATTCATTGACTGACATTTTGGGGGCACAAAAAATTGTTTTCACAACGCGTTCATTTAGCGGCGCGGCGGAACTGTTTAATTGAGGAAAATGCTCTTCTAGCTCTGTTTTAACCAAAATTGTATTACCTTATCAGCCCAATATTCATCTTCTTCCGCTTTTATACACACATGATACAAATTCAACAGGAAAATGTTTTGCCTCTGTTGAGGTCATAAAAATTCAATATCATCAGACATCTGCTCCCGTTGTAAAAAATATCTCATCCAACATCCACGTCTGCACTTTTTTGCGCATTATTATACCAAGGCAGGCGGCTTGTTCAATTGGAAAATAATCCTAGATCAACAATCGCGGTCAGTTAACACACATGTATAATGGGGGTTCTGGACTCAAGGCGGTTTGTGCTAATCTTTTTTCTCGGCCCTTTTACTCTGGTTACCTTTTTCGTTGCATGTTTTTTCTGGCTGCCGTGAAAAGTTGGATGTTAATTATGGGCGAAGCCTAGAAATGGACCTTGATCAATCATAGGCATAGAGGACCATTTTACCACCGTTTTTACACCAAAACCGATAACGTTGTTTTTCGATTTGCGACGTCGGAATGTCGTCGATATCGAAACCTGATCATTGTAGGGAAAGGCCTAGCCCAGTACTACCATCTGCTTATCAATAATATCTGGTGATATTTAAATTGATGACGTCACAAGTGGTACAAAGGGCACGACCATTAAGTGGCCGTATATGGCTACTTGGGCGTCAAATAGTGCTTTAATCCCAATGCTTTGCACCAATGCAGGAGTGATGGGCTCCTGACCAGTGCTATGGTTCGTTATAACGTTCTCAAGATAGCAAAGCTGCAATGTTTTAGGTTTAGCTACAATAAAGCTTACAGTTTGCTGACCTTTGGAATACAACTGCTCAATAGCACTATAGAAAGCGATGCCGCCATGAACGGCTCATTGAGAACGTACCTCACGCTCCATTAACTATATATATAGTAAACTCTCATTATAAATTTACATTCACAACATTCCTTTCATTTACGTTACACAGTACTCCACCAGGCGGTGTTGGACACGGTTCACGTGACAGTATTCGACCAATCATATGTCGTCTCAGCCGGAGCAATGGTGGACACATATTTCGTTGCGAATGGAGAGTAGGTTGTCGTTTTTCGACCGATTTGTGCACTCATCATGAGAATCAAACGAACCTTTCTTAGGAGCTGCTAGTGTAATATCTAGACCAGCTGTTTGCCAAGCCTCAAGTGCAGGTAAGCAATTTTTGCATCAGAACTAGTCAATGGAAATCATGCTATTTTGAAAACGTTTGTTTACCACACGCGCTTGACATGGATATTCTGTTGGTCGTTTGCGGGGTAACAGGGATCAGTATTGTGAATTATTTTTACGTGAAACTTTAGTTCGAGAGTTGAACTTTAAGAAAAGTCCGGCGGGCCCAAGCGGGCCCCGCCGTTTTAACGGTCAAAATCGGACTTGAAGTTGGGGCATTTTCCTTGATTTGTCAGATGTTCGCGGTATTTCGCGGGAGTGATTGTGTGATTTCTAATCTTGTTTTAAGAGTGTAATTCTGTGGTTCAGCTTGTTCCCTTCATCTCTTAATGTTTTCTTGTTTATTATTTTCTTTTGTAGTGCGCATGTCATCCGTTTGTTTGGCCGATGTTCAAGATTTTTGGATCCTGCTTTGGATGCTAGTCCATTAAAGATATCATCTCTTTTATAGTGAATTTTCACTATCATGATCACTGCCTATCTTGAATTGTTATCTCTAACAGAAATTTACTACTCTGGGATGGAATGTTATTGTTCAGCCATCTATGGCTGATTATTTTGATCTCCCGCTTCTTTATGCTTGTTTTCCTTTGAATGTTGGTAGTAGTGGGAGACTATAATAAATCAATAAATAATAGGTGTTTCATGTGTATAGTTCTGCATAATTGTCAACCCACCTGGAGCTGAACGAGCCAATGTGTTTGAAGCAAATGCTGACGGAATTACCAACTGGTATTTTAAAAGACTATGGGCTTGGAATTAACTTTGCTATCATGATTTCCCAAGAACTAAATTTATCCACTTACACTGTAGTGATCAAACAAGGAAAGCTACAGCATGCTGCTGTTTAGGATATCAAATTTAGAATGGAATGGACCAAAACAGAATACATAATGACATAATGCAAGTGACTACTCAGAAAGCTGCATGGCAATCCCAAGTTTTAAGAGCTACTGCAAGTGTTCAATATAGTGCATCTGCTTTTATTTTAAAATGTTGTTACAATTTAGTTATCTCAGTCAAAACATCTCACTATAGATGATACAGCTTGGTACTCCACCGCTGCGGCTTCTACACCCCTTTGTGAATCAGTGTTACTTTGTAAGTATTCCAAGCTCTGAGGACCTTATCCCGCAAAGTTCCACCATCAGAACGGCTTCAAATATTTGTCTTATCCCCTTTGGTCGCTTTAGCCGTTGACATTCTTATCATCGTATCAGCCATTCTAACTTTGAATGTGTCTCCATAATGAGCGTTGAGGATATTAGACAAAGTCTCAATTTTTATTAAATCAACTATCGATTAGCTTGATAGCGTGCCTAGGTCTTAGTAACGAACTTAGTTACAATGTTTACGTATGCTTATCTAGTTTTCTATTGGTTTTGTAATCGGATCTTTTAGCGTCCCCACGCGCATATAAAAGCGTAGTTAGCGTCCCTTTAACAGAGTTTTCGTAAGATTTCGCCTTGATTAGTAGTACCTTTGCTGTTCTCCGTTTCCTAACCTTGGCACAAGCGGGACCGATATGTAAGTGATTTTCGTAGTTTTATTTAGTTTGTTTAGATTTAGTTTGTACTATTTTGGGCGAAAGCAGATTTATGTACAGAATCGTACACAACACAATTTTGATTGTGTTGGATTCAAAAAGAGAGCAATCGCACAAATTAGAGCCTTATTTAGTGAACGCCCACATTTAAGACTAGGCTATTCCGATCAGCCGCAAATGTTCATCTTTTGATTGTTTAGTTTATAATGATTTGTTTATGTTAATTTACGTTGCACGTTGTTATTTTGCCGCGTTATCGACGTAGACACGTAGATTGTTACACGCCCCCTTGATCTTATGTTACGCCGCATTTCAAGTAAATTGATTAGAAATTCGTTATATTGTTATTTCAGTTTACGATCGTTACTATTTGAAGCAATAAATCGCCTTGGTTTTCCGTGATTCTTGCTACCTCGCAGACGACCCATAAGATAGTCCCGACACTCAGCAGACACGCTTTTAAGCGACACGCCTTGAAGTTTGACTATCTGAGTAGTGCTGTCTAGGGCAAGATATCACTTAGTAAGTCTGCTGGGGCCAGTTTGTTCTCTCGTAATTGTTTCATTGAAGTTTCTTTACTTGGGATGAAGTGTGAAGATCTCTCAGTCTCTAACTCTCTTTAGTTGTTTTATTTCCAGTTTGCATTTATGATTTTTATAATGCATGCGATATACGAACCGGAACGTAAACAGTTTACTAATCAGGTGTGAAGAACTTTCATGATTAGCAATGTACGCGGCACAGTTTAATGCGATGTAGCGTGATGTTGAAATACCCAAGCGACGCGGTTTGGGAAATTTTACCTTAAAATTTTTATTTGCAGACGATCGCCATGGCGAAATTTACGACAAACGGTGTATATAGTTCGTATAATGTGATCGTCCGGGTTTTTCATTTACTATGAAACGGTGTATGTGTTTGGCTTTTTGCTCTTATTTTGTCGTCTACTGAGCCCTGGGCGCACCTGGGCGCAACTGTAATATTTTCATGTCATTCCTTGTAATTTCTAGACTGGGTAGGGAATTAGCAAGTTCTTCTCGCATTGCATGGATTATCAGTTCATTCCTGGTTCGTTCAGTTGCAGCACGAGTAAATTTGAATATATCCCAGCCGTAACCAAGTTATAGAAGGATCATTTCTAACAATGCAGACCTGAAAATACATCACTGCACTTTTAATTTTCAATTTATGTGGAATGCAGAACTTGCTTCACTATTTTTAAGACAGGACACGAACAATAACCCAACAAGTTTAGTATCCGTGGTGTTTTTCTATCATGGATATTCGTACTGCATAAATTATCGATATTGCATGTAAGTCAACAAACCACATGAATAATTTGATATTGTTGATTGCAGCAGCCTAGAGAAATATACCAAATGCAGAGGAACCGGTACTGCCAAAAGAATGTCATCAAATCTCTTCCTCCGTTTGAGGATAATGCCCAGAGGAACGCTTTATTCTACCCACCCGCCAGCCCCATAGCTTTTAAATGACTGCCGCTTTTAAATTGCACGGTGGCCGAATTTTTTTCCCATAACTTAAATTGATCGTTTTCACGTGACGTCATCAAATTCCAAAATCCAAAACTTAAGAGCCGAAACTGCAAAATGCTCAGCAGTGATAACTAGCCTTAATAACGGGGTTTTTAACTTCGTAAATTTCAATAGTTCAATGGAGCTGTAAGAGATGTCACGCAGCAAACGGCACAATACGGAACAACCCTGCTAAGAAGCGGACAAGAGATGTCAAAAGAAAAATCAGAAAACCCCTTAACTTCTCTTCGGAGAATGTACCTGTTGTAACTTATTTGTATCAGCACAGGGCTTCTCACCCCAGCGAATCGTCCGTAGGCGAATTCACAACAACCACAGGAACGAGAGCTCTTCTTCGTTCGTCCATGTTTTCCACACAGCTTATATGTATTTCTCGACAGACCATCGAAACACAAGTAAATCCCTTCACTGTAACGGCAAAATTCTACTTTGAAACGCAGTGAATATAAACTAACTCGGTACTCTTAAAAGCAGAAGCCACGGAATCCAGACAAGTGTGAAACCACGCCATGGCTTCATCGCGAGAGCGTGGAATAAATGATGACGTCAAGTAGGCAGTGATAATATAAGTCTAAACCAGATGCATCATGGGATACTATTCGATCGTCGTCTGAGAGCCACGAAAGGTTTTATCCTCATCAAGCATAAGGGGATCTAAACTTATATCTGTTTACAATTTTTCAGCTCAATAGTGTGCTTGGCTTAGAAACCAGCGCAGTTTGAAGTTCAGAGTTATGGCAGTGCGTGAAATACCGCTCCGATCGCGATTGTGGAAAAATATACACTTATCTAGTGATTTTTAGCCTTTTTAGGAGTTAAAGTATTAGGAAAAGTGCTTGTGTAAATGTTTTATGGTCTGGTCCAGATAATCAGTCGACTAAATAGCCGAAGAAAGTTCCAGATGTTTGCACTATTTTCCGGCCGCCATATTGGTGGAGCACAGAGCTGCAACAACATGGCGACTCCATACTGCGCTCTGTAGATTTGCGCAAAACATTTCGACGAATATCCAAAGTTTGAGAAAACGTAGAGACCCAAAACTTGGAGAAATGTCTTCTTTACCTATCTCCTATAACATTACAATTTCTTGACTTTATCCACTGAACAGTTTTCGTTGTTTTTCGTTGCGTGACAGTGAAAAGATCTGAAAACCATCTAATGTTGCAGTGCGTAATAGAATACTAACCACAGGAATCTTTTTTGTTTTAAACTTAAGGAGATTTTTGAATTGACGGCGAATAATTTCTTTTTGGGTCTTAGCGTATTATTTCTTGAGTTGTGATCTGTTTCAATCGTCAGTTCTACCCTTACCTGTAACTCTGGCATGGATTCCATGACGAAGCATCCAACGGACCTTACTAATGGTGTGCTTGTATCTAAGAAGCAAAGAGCATTAGTTCACAAGACAGCAGACGCATAATTTGTCTGGACTGACTGGGTCTCTAGCAGATGTCCGTGATTTGCATCATCATAGAACATAAACTTTTGTTTAGTTTAAAGCTCTCATAAAGCGAAATGATTTTTTTTCTGTTAGCCTTAGAAAAATTTACTCGAACTTATTTATTCCAAATTGCACTCAAAATCATTTGATTACCTACTCAACTGGAACGATAATGTGTTGGTTTTTGGATTTTACAGTGAACGTTTTGCAGCTCTTCTACTTCATTCAGTCGCTTTCGTTGTACCTTTATAGGCCCTTTCAATTAAGTGTTCCGTGCTTAAAATTTTTGTTGTTGTTGTTGTTGTCTCCAGGATGGCACTGTCATTATTTCCTGTATTTTCGTGATAAAAAGTTAAACAAATGTGCTGCTTTCACTCATTTTCACCGACAGACCCTTTTCCGGCGAAACATTTTAAACTAAGCTACTCTTGCCGCATTCATTTTCCGTATACGGAGAAACACAGGTATAATGGCTGGTAACCGTTATTTAGTGCATGAACCAATCAGAAAGCTTGAAAAGCGTCAACAGAGATATAGAATTTGATGAAGTAAGGCATACACACACCGATGGAAAATTAAGGCGAAAACTTTGCAAGGAACATGAATCTTATTGCTGATTTTTCCAAGAAAGAGAAACGAAGCGCCAGGAAACAATACGAACTGATAAACACGATAAGAGTTGAACACTGACTTAAAAAAAATCAAAAATCAAGTTCAAAACGTATATACGAAGCGTGACTAAATGTGGTTAATGGCGATAGTGCGACCGTGACAGTTATATTAACCCTCATTTAAGCTGAATGGAAGAAATCACGAAATTTGGGAAAAATCACTATTTAATTTTTTATTCGCTGTTACAACATTCTCGCCACTTGCAGTTGATTTGATTGGGTCAAAAGTTATAATATTTCCGTTAGTCTAAACTAAAAAGGTATCAAATAATTTCTTATAGTTTCCTGGAAACAGATGGCTATTACAAGACCATAACAACAGAATATATTATCTAATCATGACTAGATTGAGCCAATTCGAGATTAGGAGTGAATTCACGATATCTTTTAATTATCAGTCAGAATCTTTGATTTGCAACAGTATGCTATAACTTCGTACGACAGTTCTATGTTCAGCGATAACAGTAACGAGAGAGTCCGAAACATTTTTAGTTCACTAATTTTTATCATACAGACTTCCATTGTGTAGTAAATGTTGTGGCACTGTTTTGTAGTGTAACATTGTTTTAAAGCTAAGTGTAACATCTATATGTGAATATTTTTTATCAGGTTGTTGATCTAGACTCATGGCAACTAATGGTTACAAGAAGATCCCCAGCGATGACGAGGCAGAAAAAGTCAGCTTTGTGTCTCTTCTTCTCTTTCAATGGATGAACAGTGTCTTCAAGACAGGCAGTGAACGAGCTTTGGATGAAGATGACTTTTTACCTCTTTCAAACGAGAACACTACCTCGTCAGTAACAGAACGTCTCCAAACAAAGTGGAACGACGAGATAACAAATTCCAAAGGAAAAGAGACGAAGCCGAAACTCTGGAAAAGTATCTTCATGATGCTCTCTATTAAGGAAGTCCTCTTTGTGGCTTTCACTGGTGTTTTGTGGGTAGTTTCCTGCTTTCTTTCACCATTGTTTCTCGGATATCTGGTTACCATGCTAATTTCAGGCGAACAACAAGAAGATAATCTTCTCTACGGTTGCGCATTAGCAGTGGCTATGGGTATTAACGCGTTGGTTGGTTGCTTCGCTATGCATCATTTTTCCTACCAATGTGAACTACAGGGTATTAGAATCAGTAGCGCCATAAAAGGTCTAGTTTACAGAAAGGTGAGCTGAATAGACTCTTACCCGTCTAATTTCTTAGTACTTTAATGGGTCCTTAAAGCAGCCAGTTCCAAATTTCGCCGTGGTAAGTGGGGAAATTCTTGCGTGAGCTTAAGCTTATCAGTATTGATAAAAGTAAGTTGAAAATTACCATGTATGCATCTCACGATAAAGGTGTAGTTATTTTTAGTTCTAAATGCTTGCATTTTAGCACCTTTATACCACTTTTTCGCACTTTTATATGCTTCTATTCATTCTGAAAATCATTGATATTAATTTATTTTTTTAACAGGTTCCACATTGACAACTGTCTAAATGTTTTCAGTTCAGTACTATTATAATTATTATATCAAATTGATGAACAAACCAGTGAGCGAGCGAGCAAATGACTGATTGACTAACTGACTGACTGACCGTCTGACTGACTGACTGACTGACTGACTGAATTGCTGGATGTATGCTGAGAATGAAAGCGGGCATCAGCTACGCAAATCTTTTTTCAGCAAAAGCAAATCAATCAAACATTTTTCGTTTTTCAGACACTTCTCCTCGACAAGCGTGCATTGTCCAGATTTTCAAGAGGCCTCGTGATTGACCATGTATCAAATGATGTTCAGCGAATGGAGGAGGCAGCCCTTTGGTTTAGTGCAGTAATTATCTCCTTGCCTAAAACCGTGGTGGCGACGTTTTTGCTCTGGCATTTGATTGGTTGGCAAGCTCTTATCGGTGTGATCTTTTTGTGTTTTCTCACACCATACTACGCCTTGATGTCCTCTTTTAGTGCGGTACTACGCCTGCGCACAGCAGCGCAATCTGACCAGCGAATTTCCTTGATGACAGAGGTAGTTTCTGGAATCCGCTCTATTAAGACGCATGGCTGGGAGGACAAATACCGGGTGAAGACAGAAATTATACGAAGGTAGGAAGACAAACATTTGTGATGTTACTGTTAAAATGTTTCTAATCAATAACCCTTTAAGAGTGCCTGCCTGTAAAAATCAGACAAATTCCTAATTTCGCGGCAAGGGTCGCCGAAAATGCGATTTCGCTCATATTCTTATGGTAGATAGGATAGGGCATGACAAAAACTACTGAATAGCTTTTTTGGGAAAACATCCTTCTATTTCAAAGAAATATGCAAATTACCAAATTCCGTTAAAATCGTCATTTGACGCCATTTTATTAAGCAAGTTTGAGAGCCTCGCAGGCAAAACCACATCATTCTTCCGTCTTTAAAACACTCAAATATTTTTGTGCAATGTTTAAATGTGTACTGGGTTGATTTTAGGGAATGTTGCGTTGTCTTTTTGGGTGCAAAATAATTACATTTCGAAGACACGTTTTTCATTCACTTAAAAGTACTTCGTGAATATAATTAATTTTCACCATGTGCGAAACCTTCAAATGGTTAAGCTTCTGGTGGTTGAATTGCAGAAGGATGGTCTACAGATTCCTGTAAAAATTTCTTTGGGCAAATGATTGTGAGCGACGCGAGAGCTTTTCAAAGTACGTTAAAAATGCAAACATTTGACCATTCCCTCGTCAAATTTCAATTTACGGGTTAGACATATATTTTAGCATGCGCCACATGACTTGACCTATGTTAAGTTGAAATAGACACAGAGCTGATAATTTCAAAACGTTCTAACCTCATTTGCTGTAAAAGGCAGGTCCAAAGCCGATTTGACGTGTTTCTCTCACCATTCGTGGCACATAAAGCAGAAGTTTGGTTTTGTTTACATAACGTCCGATGTACATCGCCAACTGTCAACTTATTTAATGGTCGAATACCATGAATCTGTGACCCTCTTTCGACACATATGATCACCACTGCATCTAAGTCAAAAACGGCTAAGTCATTTGTAGATAGTTGCTTGCTTTGCACTACACCAAAATGTTACGTTTGATCATCATGGTTTGATGGCTTGAATCCTTGCTTGCAGCGGTTCCTTGTTCGTCACGCAATGCTGTCATCCCATTTTAAAGGGTAGGTGTAGGACAATTTCTGTCCTAATACGTAAGGCTCCGTAAGGCTTGGAACCACTGAGAGCACACATTCGTGTTGAGTAGGAAGAGATTAAATTAAGCAATGAAAAGAATGAATAGTTTACCATTGCCCCTGTTGTTATCTTTTATTCGACCACCGCTACCGACGTGCCCTGCGTGATACTGTAACGCTAAACTCATACCTAGGTCTTTTCGCGCTGTGCAATTATTTTTGGTTTACATGTAATACAGTGGGCTACCCTCGGGGAAATGGGTGGTGACCGCTTAATGGGGCTAGCCGCGTAATTAGAGGTTGGTGTACCTTGAATATTTAATTTTTCACTATCGGGTTATAAATTTCATGGTGAACATGGAGTCAATTCAAGACAATCATGATAGACGTATGCTTGAATTATCACTCGTGATACACCTTCAATTTCAGACTCTTATCTGCCATCGCCCTTTCCAAAACAACGTTTTTAAATTTTGGGTGACCGCTTAATAGGGGTAAAGACAATAATGAAACCCGTATCGGAACGACCAAATGGTGGCCGCGGAGGTAACCGGTCAATAGGTGTTTTATTTACAATATTTTACTGACAATAATTTTGAACTGTATTGACAACAGTCCTCTATTTTCTGTTACAAACATACCAATGCCTCGCCACTAAGCAAACAAAATACGCCAAATAAAATGGCATGGCCAGGGCTATTTACTCACGTAATTACTAATTAAATTTAGTCTGTTTTTCTCACGAATTAGACACGTCGTGATTTCCTATTTTTATTTCCGCTAGTTCTTGCTTCATTGATCTATAATTTGTTTACGGCGTTTTTTTCAAAATTCTAGTGAGTACAGGCACTAGCTTTATCAGCTGTTGCCTGAAACATCAGAACGTACAACAAACGTGATTTGGACCGAGGCCACGTACACTATGGAATACGATTATATAAATATACACATATTATTATATATATGAACAAACAGATGAACAGTGATTAAATTGTTTCACTTATCCTGAGAGTACTCTATACAAAATAGATCAAAATGTGCAGCATATGCCGTGACAGCATTGCGTGACGAACAAATAACGGCTGTAAGATTGTGGTGCGCCGACACGCTTATCAGCAATGGTCGGCAATCGATCAAACGTAATATTCTGGCGCAGTGCAAAGCAAGCAACTATCTACAAATGACTCAGCCGTTTTTGACTTAGATGCAGTGATGTTCATATGCGCAGAAAGATGGTATTCGACCAATAATAGGTTGACAGTCGGTAGACTGTTCACAGTCCCCTATTTTTCCGTGAGATCGTAGATGTCGATCTTTGAGTTCGACGGGCCGCCATCTTGATTTCTTGATGCGAGCGAACCTGGGGAGAGTACAAAATGCCCGTGGGAATGGGTGGTGGAGGGCACGGCGGGCGGAAAAAATAGGGTAGGCGATGTACATAGGACGTTAACCTTGTGTAAACAAAAGCAAACTTCTGCTTTATGTGCCACGAATGGTGAGAGAAACACGTCAAATCGGCTTTGGACCTGCCTTTTACAGCAAATGAGGTTAGAACATTTCGAAATTATCAGCTCTGTGTCAATTTCAACTTATTATAAGTCAAGTCATGTGGCGCATGCTAAAATATATGTCTAACCCGTAAATTGAAATTTGACGACGGATGGTCAAATGTTTGCATTTTCGACGTACTTCGAAAAGCTCTCGCGTCGCTCACAATCATTTGCCCAAAGACATTTTTACAAGAATCTGTAGACCATCCTTCTGCGATTCAACCACCAGAAGCTTAATCCATTTGAAGGTTTCGCACATGGTGAAAATTAATTACATTCACGAAGTACTTTTAAGTGAATGAAAAACATGTCTCCGAAGTGTAATTATTTTGCACCCAAAAAGACAACGCAACATTCCCTAAAATCAACCCAGTACACATTTAAACATTGCACAAAAATATTTGAGTGTTTTAAAGACGGAAGAATGATGTGGTTTTGCATGCGAGGCTCTCAAACTTGCTCAATAAAATGGTGCGTCAAATGACGATTTTAACGGAATTTGGTAATTTGCCTATTTCTTTGAAACAAATAGATATTTTGCCAAAAAAACTATCCAGTAGTTTTTGTCATGCCCTATCCTATCTACCATGAAAATATGAGCGAAATCGAATTTTCGGCCCTTGCCGAGTTATTTTCCATTTTTATGGACAGGGACCCTTAAGGGTAAGCGTGATTTTAGGCAAGTAATTAAAGTAGTGAATTATCTAGAGCATACTGGCTTCTTGGAGTTTTAGAAACGGTCTTACCATATTCTATCGCGTGGAGTTGAAATTTAAGATAGTTTGATTTCAAGTCATCTTCGATCGTCGTACAGTAAAGCTGTGAATTAAGTCTAACGCCCTGTGCGAAGTGCTGACATATGAAGAAGGATTGCCGTGGAAGAAAAGTCTATACTTCCTGTAATGGCTTACACTCTGCGTCCTTGCAGTAGACACATGCCAAGAGTTCTGCAGCGAGAGGTAAACCCAGCAGTGCATCCTCAACTAAGAGATTAGTCCAGTAAACCGCCGGGACCCAATCCTTGACAAAGGTTGCATTTTGCGAGTTGGAGGACAATTCAAGCGGAAGTGTCAAACGTCGTAAAGCATCACGCAATATTGCCGAAGAGATCGCACTTGACAGAGCTGACAATTCGTCACTTTCATCAGCGGTCAGGCTGTGATTACGATCGATTAAAATATCACGCTGAAATCCGTGCATCTGGCTTTTAGATGTTAAAGGGCGCTTCTACCATCGTACATAATGTATCAAAAAAACTTGACTTTATTTGTTGGAAACCGATATTAGCTGCTCACAGCAGAAGATGGTCTTCCAACAGATCAACTTGAGCAAGTGGCCCCATTAACGCACAGCGCAGTCGACCTTTTTGGGCCATGGTACATAAAGGAAGAACAAAGAGAAATAAACCTCTACGGAGTGCTCTCTACTTGCATGGCCTCGCGTACTCCAACTAGGAACCGCAGCTTTGTTACCCACAAATTCCTTCTTGAATGCCTATCGTCTCTTTATGTGTCATCGTGCACCAATCCGACAGATAAAAAGAGACCGAAATACCATTTCCTGGGCGTAACGAATGGATTAGAGCGAACTACTAAAGAATAGCTAAGACTGGATTGCCTGAAAGATGAACGTCCCACACTCCTGTGTACTGCACTCTCGGGGCAATTGCAGAATTATGGTAGACAATTAGACAAACGAGTTCCTTAGAGGAAAGGGAGGAAAACGAGGGCTTGAAGTACTATATCAAACACTAAAGACCGTGTTTGACCACATTTCCAAACACCGAGAAGAGAGTTGAAAATACGACGCGTAGCGGAGTATTCTTGACGACCTTCGAGGTGTTTGGAAATGTGGTCAAACACTGTCTTCAGTGTTTGATATATCTTCTCAATCGAAAGTAAAACTAAGAAGAAAAGGGAGAATTAAAATCGTAAAAATCCATGCGGGCCATTAAGATCAGATATCCATACACCGTCACGGTCATGATTTACTTTGTTTAATCTTGATGAATTATTAATGAGTTTGAGAAAGAATGTTAAAACTTCCTTCCTCGCTTGCTTACGTTTATTCATGTAGTATTACTATAGTACAGAGGCTTTCCTCGTCCATTTTGAGTTTTACCAAGTAATTATGTGTGCTTCGTGGTGTTATTTTTTAAGCGATGACGTATTGTGTGACGTCATCGCTTTATGCTGGTATGCATGCATTCCTTTGGATAGTGATTTCGCATAGTATGTCGCGCTTATGTCCGTGCGCTTATGTCGCGCACTTTTTATCCCCCCGTGGAAGCGAAATGCCCTCTGGGAGTTCCTTTGCTGCTTCCCTTTGCTGTTTTTAGGTTCAGCGGAGTGCTTTTAATTGGAGCTTTTAAAAGAAGATTTAGGGGTGGATTTTGGTTTAAACAGTATCGGATAAATTTGCGTTCACGGGCAAACTCATAATAAGAACATATCCTCCATACATACAAGTTTAGATAGACAAGTAAGTCGCACAGGCGATAGGTGAAGGCTTTGCGGCTTTCCTTTGCTGTTTGTAGGATCAGCAGACTGCTTTTAATCGATATGACAAGTATACAGTTAAAACAACAAATTAATTTCCGGTGAGATAATTAGTGTTGCCAAATATTGTTAAAGATAATAAGGTGTCGATTTCAGAGAGAGTAATATTCCTTTGCGGGTTGCCTTTGCGGCTTTCCTTTGCTGTTTGTAGGATTAGCGGAGCGCTTTTAATTTCAGCTTTTAAACGAAGATTTGGGGGTTGATTTTGGTTTATACAGTGTCGGATAAATTTGCGCTCACTGGCAAACTCGTAATAAGAACATATCGTCCACACATACAAATTTAGATAGACAAACAAGTCGCACACGCGATAGCTGAGGGGTCTACATAAAATTTACGGATTGGTAGCGCAGTTGTACTTTTGCTAGTCTCGAAGTGAATTGAATGAGCATTGTATGAGCGCTGAAATGTACAGTTTACAGTAGTGATAATGAAGTCAGGGTACGATTCATTTGCAGTTTTCAGTTTTTTGTGAAGTTTTGGAAATGTGCTGTTTTATATTTTCTGTCAACGAAAGAGTGGTTGTGATTAAACAATAGATAATCGTTTTGTCAGGGTAAAGACAATACGAATGTTCATTGATGACAAGTATACGGTTAACAACAAATTAATTTTCTGTGAGGTAATTAGCGTTGCCAAATATCTTTTTAAAAAGATAATAAGGTGTCGATTTCAGAGAGAGAAACTTGTACTTTGCGGCTTTCCTTTGCTGTTTGTAGGATCAGCGGAGTGCTTTTAATTTCAGCTTTTAAACGAAGATTTGGGGGTGGATTTTCGTTTATACAGTGTCGGATAAATTTGCGCTCACGGGCAAACTCATAATAACATATCTTCGATACATACAATTTTAGATAGACAAGCGGGTCGCACACGCGATATGACAAGTCACGAGAAAATGATTTTCTCTTGGACAAGTATATGGTTAAAACAACAAATTAATTTCCGGTGACGTAATTAGCTTTGCCAAATATCTTTAAAGATAATAAGGTGTTGATTTCAGAGAGAGGAACTTTTCAGCGGAGTGCTTTTTATTTGGGTTGGTACATTTCGCTGACCCCTAGCACATGGACTAACAAGATGGACCTGGTACATGAACTACTTGAATGAACCACCAATGGACTACCCTAAATGTAAACCCCTAAAATTTCTAACCCAAAAGTTTAAGAATCAGTTTGTCTGCTCGTGTTCCAATCTTCTAGGAACAATTTTTAAACGTCATCGCTTCTGCATGCGTTGCGGGCCGTTTATTTTGTAAAAGCTATAGATGACTTGCCATGTTCTGCAAATACAAATTTTGCCAAACATCACAGTCTCCTCTTTTTCTTTCAGACGCGAGATAAACATCATCCGTACGAAGTGTGCCATTTTAGCAAGTCTTGCTGCTTTGGAGTACACTTCAGTACTAGTGGCCACCTTGGTATCAATCATTGCTCTTGTGTTATCTGGTCAACCCCTCACACCAGTTAATGCTTTTATGCTCCTTGCTTTTCTGGGTATGCTAAGATTAGCCATTTGTTTTCACTTAGCCTTTGGTTTCTTGGAGATACGCGACGCATATGTTTCTCTAGGTAGAATTCAAGATTTTCTTTCGTCAGAAAATCTATCGACGATTCCTTCGATCCCTGAAGCAAAGCGTTCAGAAAACACAAGTGAAACGGCGTTGAAAGATACTAGCACACAGGCACTTCTATGTGTGTCGCATTTGACGTATAAAGGATTAAATAGAAAAGATGAATTTATCCTGCAAGATATCGAATTAACTACAACTTCAGGAAGTTTGACGGTAGTGACTGGACCAGTTGGCAGTGGAAAATCTACTCTTCTCTCCGCAATCGCTGGAGAGATCTCTGACACAAGCGGAATAACCCGCCCAGAGACCATTGCCTATGTGCCACAAGTAGCTTGGGTCTTCTCTGGAACTCTAAGAGAAAACATTTTGTTTGGTCAACCATACGATGAACACAGGTATACCAGAATAATCAAAGCATGCGCCCTCATGGAAGATATCCAGCAGTTTCCCAATGGCGACGAAACCATTGTTGGCGAACGCGGTGTCGTTCTGAGTGGAGGCCAGCGGGCAAGAGTAAGCTTAGCACGTGCAGTGTACGTCGATGCAGATCTTTACTTGTTGGACGATCCTCTGAGCGCGGTAGATGTTAAAGTTGGCCAACAAATCTTTGAAAAATGTATCAAAGACCTACTGGGTAATAAAACACGACTGTTGACCACTCATCAAGAACAGCACATGAAAGAAGCTCATCAAGTGATCGTGCTGTATAAAGGTCGTGTATTGAGCAAGGGTAAATTCACTGAGCTACAAGAAAAAGGCATTTTAAATCAAACGCTTGACCCACTCTACCAGAAGGTTGCAAACGATGATAACTCAGGAAACAATGCTGTTGAGGAGAATAAAGGGGAAGGTGAAAGAATGGTACCTGGAATACCCAGTGACGCCAAGGGTTTGGAAATCTCTGTAGAAGATCGCACAATCGGAGTAGTGTCAAGTAAGCTATATTGGAACTACTTCAGAAGTGGAGTACCTGCCTCAGTGATCATCGCATTGGTTTGTTTTTGTCTAATCACGCAAGGTAAGCTCTTGCAAAGTTGTTCTGGTATCAAAGTCTCGAGATCTCTAAAGCTAAGCACGTAGCAACCACAGAGGTGGATGATTCGCAGTGAGGTTACTGCGAATTTTATTACTCCTGAATTCACTTTAACACAACGCAGAAATTGTGGTTCTTCTAGTCGTTAAAACTGTAATCTGCCATTAAGAAGGAAAGAACCGACATACTCAACATACCATGCTTTCAGAAAATTCGTGAAATGAACTTATCAAACAAAGGCCGCTCCTTTCGCTGGTCTCACAACTCAGTCTTTGTGTATGATCACAATCTGGACTGCAATAATTAATAGTTACTAATCGGGCTACTTTTTACCATTTTTCAGCAACGATATTAGCTCCTGATGTGTGGCTGTCGTTTTTGACCAAGAAACGTCCAACAGAACAGCAGGACAAGACAAACTTGGCTATTTATGGCTGTCTTGTTGGGGCAGCCATTATATTTGCAATGATTCGTGCATACGCATTCCTCTTGGTTTGTGGAAGATGTTCTAAGCGTCTTCATGACAAAATGGTTGCGGCTATTTTACAAGCGCCAGTTCTGTTCTTTGATTCGAATCCTGCGGGACGAATCCTGAATCGATTTTCTAAAGATGTGGGCTGTATGGACGAACTGTTGCCACTAAGATTTCTGTTTTCAATCCAGTTGGTATTGCTGTTGTTTACATCCGTCATCGTGCCATCTGTCGCAAATCCTTGGCTTCTGTTTGCTACTGTTCCGTTGACTGTGTTGGTCCTCTACATCTCCAAGTACTACTTGAAGACTTCCAGAGAACTGAAACGATTAGAGTCCATATGCCGCAGCCCAGTCTTCTCTCACATTTCGGAGACTCTGAATGGCCTGGACACGATTCGAACAAGAAGGAGACAAAGAGATTTCGTGGATCAATTTAACAGGTACGTTGGGAAATAGCGAAAAACTGGAATTTCATCAAACTCGCTCAGAACATGAAGCACTACGGGTACTAGTTACAGAAATATTGGTTTAGGTTCGATCAATCTTTTTTTGACGCAGTTTATTTCTTTTCGATGCCCAAAATCGGCCAAAATTGATCGAAAATAAGCGCCATATTCAGAGTAGTCGTAAACTCGAAAGGAAAGATTGTCATTGCAAACTAATTAATTGCACGTCGTATTTGTACTTCGTTTCTTGCGTATTTAGAGCTCTTGAAATTCAGAGATCTCGATTTAATTACCAATCATTTCACGAAATTTTGAAAGCTAATGACACAAGACAGCCACGTTTCAAATATAGGGTTGACATGAGACAAACCCGTGTGCATATATTATTAACTTCATTCTTAAAAAAAAAAGGTCAGTAATAAAAATAATGACAAATATCCATAAACCAAACGAAAACGTTTGCACAATAAAAAAGACCATTTATAATCCAAATAAATAACTTAAAGAGCCTGATACAGTGTGACTTCCTTGAATATTAAACATGTCAACAAGAGGTATCTAGGATAAAACGTACGAAGAAAAGTAAGTTGCGATGTGAAAGTCTGGATATATTATAGTACCTGTTGCTTTTTCTCGAAGATATCAAGATATTCATAACAAGTCATATATTATGGTGTTCGCCAGTGGTAGATGGCTTGGGGTTCGCATGGAGATTATCACCTCTCTGTTAATTGGTACAGTGGCCCTAGCGGCAGTTTTGGCGTCACAAGATGCCGGTAAGTATATCTTATTTTAGTATAAATCTACTAGCGTTCTATCACAAATGCCGTTCTCTGATTGGCTACCCCACTCACCATCTATTCTGTGATAGCTAGTGAGAAGCGTAGCAGTCTGCGGTTGTTTGCAAAATGACGGCCGCTTCTTGGCATTTTCGAAGTGTCTGTGAGGAGGATTTACATAACGTTTTGAATGACTAGTTGATTTATACTAAAACAATTAGGTTATGCGCTCTCGATTTCTATGCGTGATAGTTGACTTGGGCTGCGCCCTGTGCCCTGCGCCCTCGGCCTTGCCGTATTGACCGAGCGATAGCTAGGTCAATACGGCAAGGTCTCGGTCGAGATTTTCCCGTAAAGACCTAACTCTCGGTTAATAAGTAGTTAATGATCTTAAGCAAATCTGCGAGTGGTATGTCCGCCGAAAAAGTCATGTGTTACTTCACGGCTACCGGACGACAATTTAAACAAATCCTTCAATAATATACCGACATCTAGAAGTTCGGTCCAGGCCAAGAACCAACGCATTGTCAGATTCCTTAAATAGTGCGCTATTTCGTGGCTAAATACGCCATATAAGGCGCTCTGTCGGAGCTATACCTGTCCTTACATATTCGGATCTCGTCGGGAGTCTTTAATTATGTTGAAATGTAAAACAATGATAAACGGTAAAGCAGAAATCCTGTAGAGCAGCAGAACACTTCCAGTGATCCAACATTCGTCACAAGTACGTTTACTCAACTAGATATGGTAAAATTTTCCTATAACACGCTGACCAGTTCTTGCTTACCACAAAGTAAGACTGAATTTATCGTAAAACATTCGCCCATTTTCTCTGTGAAAAAATTGACGAAAATAGCTAGCAGTTTTCATTTTGACCTTGAGGTCTCGTCACCCTGCTCCATAATACTAACGGTAAAAAGAAAAACATTCTCTTTTTTCAATCAGCTTTAGTTGGACTGGCACTTACTTATGTGATCCAAACGGCGGCCTTAACTCAATTCGCTGTCAAAAAATCATCAGATGTCGAGAATTTCATGACGTCAGTGGAACGAGTTATGGCGTATACCAAGTTGGACCCAGAGCCTGGGTACAAAGTAGTAGGACGCCCTCCTGAGCATTGGCCAGGTGAAGGAAATATCACCTTCCAAGACGTATCATTGACTTATTATCCGGGGGGACCTCAAGTGTTGAAGAAAATCAACCTTGATATTAAAGGAGGAACAAAGATTGGTGTTGCTGGTCGCACAGGTGCGGGCAAGTCATCTTTTGTGGCAGCTTTGCTGCGAATGCCTGACGCTGATGGAGAGATAATGGTTGATGGTGTAAAAATAAAGAAGATTAACCTCCAACAAGCTCGAAGATGTATATCCGTTCTTGGCCAAAGCCCTGTCCTGTTTAGTGGATCACTCAGAAAAAATCTCGATCTAGTAGAGAGATTCCAAGATGCAGATTTATGGCGAGTTTTAGAAGATGTGCAACTAAAAGATTTGGTAGAAGGTCTGGAGGGACAGCTGGATCACGAGCTGCTGGAACATGGTGCAAACGTCAGCGTTGGAGAACGGCAGTTAATCTGTCTGGCTCGTGTACTGTTACAGCAAAACAAGATTATCGTATTGGATGAGCCCACTGCACACGTGGATCCACAGACAGAACAAACAATGTGGAGTGTAGTACGTGAGAAATTGAAGAATTCCACAGTCATCACAATAGCTCATCGTCTGAACACCATCAGAGACTGTGACAAGATTCTGGTTTTTAAGGAGGGAGAGGTGACCGAGTTTGATACCTTTGACATGCTACTGAGCGATATCAATAGATAGTGTACTCTGTGGACCTTCTCTCCGTCCGGATAACAATGAACAATGAAGAATCGTGCATTGCTAATGATGAACTTAAGTCATTGACAACATTTTTTATTTCTCATAATCATCAAGGCAGTCGCTAAGAAAAACGTCTTCAATTAAGTGGTGCTGGGTAACTGAATATTATTTTTTACTTGTTTTATGGGATGTTTAACAAAGTTGATGACCACTCGCTAGTCACAAGTTAAATTTCCATAACTTCATCGACTGTCATCTGGCGATCGTTATCAATTGCCTGATTACTTACAAACTTTTGTACTACCGATATCATCTCTCTCGCAATGATGCACCTTTTGAGTCCCCTACATGTTTAAAAAAATAGGCATGCAAGACGTGCAAGAGTTTTTTTTAGGGGAATTAAAAGCCTCTGGAGGAAGGAGCATTTCAGTAGACTCCTAACTGTAATGGTTAGGTTGATATCCGACAAGTTTGTCTAATTACGATCTACAGCGAAAAAAAAAATTTAGAACCTGACTTATCGAGACTTACCTACAATATGGTAAGATAATCAGAAAGTAAGCCCTTTTTGTAAGTATTTGTTTTGAAAAGAAAAGTTTGGGTGGGCGATTTTGGGGAAAAAGTAGTCAGACAAAACTTTTCACCTTAATAACCGTGATATTGATGCTAATTTTATCAATATAAGAGTTCGGCCAGTAGCGTTGTTTATTAGAAAAACAATAAAACTGTTCACAGCTAGATGAAGTCAGCAATAGTAGAAAAAAAAATAGTGTTGACGCTACATAATTTTTTCTGGACTCATTATAAAATGAGAACTTCAATTATCAGATCATCTCGGGATGGTATGGCAATATTCTGTTGCCAGCATTGATCATTGTCTCTTCGGTTTTGATAACGAAATGGCCACTTAAAATTAATGTCGATTTTAATAGCCATCTAAATAAGAACATAAAGTTGAAGGTAAATAGCTTTACTTTACTTGATACTTGAAACAACCCGACAGCTGATCAAGACAATCAAATTAATTTCCGCGCCTCAGCGTCGAGACCCTCAAAGTCCAAAACGACCTATGTTTTATAGACTATGCACATAACCAATGCGTGCGTAAATCTTTAGCCTGTCGATTTAACTAAAAGGCAAGGTCTTTCGAATTTAGTTTCAAGTTCCTAGAACTCCAAAATATAACGTCTTCGCTATTCGAAATCAAGCCTATGTAGGTCAAAATCAAAGTCTGCACAGCTCAGTGTCATTAAGTGTCGAGATTCTCAAAGTCAAAAACGACCCATATTTTATTGTGTGCATGTCCCCAACGCGTGCGATAATCTTTAGTCTGTCGATTTAACTTAAAGTCAAGGTCTTTGGAATTTAGTTTAAAGTCCCTAGAACTCCAAACTCCAACATATACCTGAAACCTGAAAAAGGTAAAACACAAACAATAAGCTACCGTAAAATTCTGAGAAAACCTTGAAGTCATTATAGTTCACAAGTGTTTTTAGGTCCTAAATTTTTGCGAGATAAATTTCTTACTCTGTTGTTACATTATTATAATGCTTTGATCCCTTACAGGGTCTGGATAATACACAATAGATACAGTAGATGTGGCCAACAATTGGGTAAAGTTTGCCAGGATTGTTAACTTCAATTTTGTGGCTGGACACTTTTCAAACTGTATTAGTATAGGAGATCATACGGTTTCGAGTTCAATTTGGAATTAATTTGCACGAGCGAGTTTTTCAAAAAGCTGAAATTGCACGAGCCGCTTCGGCGAGTGTAATTTCAGCTTTTTGAAAAACTCACAAGTGCAAATTAACTCCAAATTGAACGAGAAAAACCGTGTGATTACTTATTAATAATATAAACATGAAAAAATTCACGCTGAGGAAGTGCCGGAAGATCTTTCTTGAAGCCATTTTTTCTCATTTGAGAAAACTTTTTTCAAAGTTTCAGCGCAAAATTTTCATCATCATTTTACCTGTTATCATTTCCTTAGAAAAGTTCCTGCTATTGTCTCTCAGTCAATCATAATCCAGAATTTCGATGTGTAATTTGCACTGGTGTTACACTTTTTGCGCTGATGTTACACTTTTTGCACTGGTGTTACATTTGAACTGCACTGCTCTTAGCCAATCAGAATCGAGTAATTTTTTCATGTGTATTATTAAGAAGATAATTCGATTCTGTTGTGAAGCTTGACTGCCTTTCTTACAATATGGATGGATTCAAGGGAGTAGAGAGGTTATAAATAATGTTTTCTTCAACTAACTAATCAACTTGGAATTAAACAATAAAAATTGTATACATTGTTAACCACTTATAGTGTGACTTCTTCAACCAAGGCCACCCTAGAAAAGTTCTTTGCAAATTGACCAATAGTTTGTGTGTTAAAACGATAAAAACGGTATCATCATTACTTCTATGATGTGGAGCTTGCTAAGAGCAATAATTTGTCTGAAGTCTATCATTACATCCAAGGTTTTCATTAGAACATATTTTAGAGAGGGAGGAAGGCACATCAGCCTTACCTGGTTTTTATGCGGGTCCGTTATCCTGGTCGAATTGGAATTTTGAGATGTTGGTTTTGTGGAGGGAGGAAAACCGGAGAACTCAGAGAATTTGGGAACTCGGAGGAAAACCCTTGGAGCATGGCGAGAACCAACAACAAACTCAACCCACATGACACCGGGCAGTAGGGTGGGAGGCAAGCACTCTCACCACTGCAGCATCCCTGCTACCCAACTTACACAGAATCACCAACTCACACAGAATCGTCAACTTACACAGAATCGCCAACTTACACAGAATCGTCAACTTACACAGAATCTTGTCAGGTGGCCTTGGTTAAAGTAGTTGCAATAGATGAAGTTGTATAGCAAATTTTTTTCCCATTAATGTTAATCAATGGTTAGCGATACCACTGCAAATATTAAAGGTTGTTTCCTGTTGTTTCAACTTGTATAGGGGGTCTGTATAAGCTTTTAAAAATATATACATCTGTTCATGCCTCATAAATTTTGTGGCTTATAGATCTAACACACATGTTTGCCAGTAAGTGTGTGAAATATCCTCATTTTAAAAACCCTCATGAACTAAAAACTGCAGTGCCTGGGGTAATACAGTGGGGTTGAACGGGATGCTTGACCTTTGCCGGTTACCCCTTAGCACTTTTGTGGGTTGCCCGACCATTCACTGCTAACAAATTTGTACTCCTGGGTGGTAAGAGGAGCTGTGTGAATCAACTCTCTTGCCCAAGAACACAGTGCAAGGATTCTGGCCGAGCTAAAACCCAGACCTGTTACCACAACACCATGTGCTTCTCATAAAGCCACTGCATTGATGAGTTAATTGTTTAGCCCGGTAACTTTCTTGTTGTTGCCACTAATGCAGTGTGCTTAAAGGAAACCTCCAGATTGCTGCTACCTTAATGGAAATACGGTCAAAGTTGAAAGGCAAAGCAGTAAACTAAACATGAGTATTGGCCATGAAGTGCCACCATCTTTGATTCTATGACATCACCTCCCCCTCCCCCGCAATGCCACAAAATAGCTAATAGCTATTACTATAATAAACAGGGCAGCCTATGACATCATTATTCCTGACATCTAATATGGCATCACAAAGAAAATCCTTATTCAACATGGCTTTGCAGTTTAGTGCTCTTCCCATGTCTTTAAACAAACATATACATGTAGGTTACATTACATTTCCAACAAACTTTGGACACATATTTCCTTTTAAAACCATCCAATAATTTACTAAAGAGACTCTTGACGACCTTCAGGTTATAAGTCTGGAACTTCTCTGCTGCTACTGGGTGTCTGTTGAGCCCATGGCCTGTGAATAGAAAACAGCAATACAGAAATTAACCAACTAATCACCAATCTCGTTCCCAGTGGCCACGTTCCTTTTGATTACCACCAAGAAATCGAGACCTCTGGGAGAAATTGGAAGGTGAGGCAGCATTAGTTAAAGCGGTTAGTCTCTCTAAGCATGTTCAGAAACCCATATTGAAAGTGAACACAAGCACAATCAAACCTGAACCTGAGGATTTTATAATGTTTTCTTGGTCATTTAATGTTCTTGAACCCAGATATCTGTGTCAGTGTCATGGATCACAGGATTCCCATGCAGACTTAAACTTATCACCAGTGAAATAATCACTAGATAAAATAAAAACACAATGGTAATCTAGGTCTTTACAGTAGGGGTTCATTTTGTAGAGGTTCAACTGTAGGTCTCAGAGAGTAATCCTGAGCAAAAGAGGAATTTACAAGAAATTTACAAAAGTAGGCACCATCCTTTAACTCATCAGTACACATTTAATATATACACGGTGGCATTTAAATTCAGCAGAAAGAAATAACAGAAATCTATTGTTAAAGATTTGAATTCACAACTCCAGGGTAATTTCATCATTTCTGCATTTTGCAGAATGTCATAAGTGTACTTTGTGCCACAGAAGGTTTTAGAAAGACTGAACTGGTTGTATCAGAGATTTTCTATATATATTTTATAATCATTTTATTATCTTATTATTATAATGAGTTGTTTTTCAAAGCCATCTTAAATTATATATATATTTTTATCTTTTTCACGTTCAAAGCATTTGACCTGTATAATTTTAATAGTAAAGTTGTCTTTCATAGATGAATCATTATATTGAAGAACATATTAAAACAAAATGATATAAATCTAGACAGCATAAGAAATTGCTGGGTTTTATTTCAAATGACTCTTTTGTTATACATGTATGTACTGCCATGATAAAAGAAAATGTTTGTAGTTGACTGTAAGAGACAGGAGTGATACTCTACCACATGATCAACTCAAGGAACAGTGGATCAGCATTAAAATTCTCCTTACTGTTTCTTTATATATATATTTGTTATGATTCAACCCGGGCAAAGTTGGTCTTTGCTCACAGCTGCCTTAATACTTTAAAGTCAAAGTCATTGTCCTTTTCCATGTAATTTTGCAATGTCTCATTGCAATCTTCTTTGTCTTCTTCTTCTCTCTGCTAGTCGGAGTGTTTTGCAATCCATACAATCAACAACATAGGAGAAGCAGCCCCGCACTACTTAAGCCAAAAGAGTAAAGCCAAGATATATGTTTGTGTCCTTGATAAGGAGTCACTTTGATAAGCAGCCTTTTATTACATGGCCCCAACATTTCAGGGATAACAGAATTAGATATTAGAGTTAAGTAAAGAGAATAACAGAAATGAAGTGAAAGGCACTCAGAGACTTACAGTAGTTGTGGAACAGGATTAGAAGGGGTTTGTACAAAGAATCTTCCAGGAGGCCGATTGCGAGGAGTGTTAACCTGCTGAGTAAAATATAACCATGCCACACAGAACTGAGACAGTTAAAGACAAAAAAGATTCAAGGGTTCCAAGAATAGTCTCATGATTTATCAGCAGAAAGTACATGGTAGTAAGGATTGTGATAGATTTTTTTATATTTTCTTAAGTGGCTATCGTTACGATGTGTTACTATATCAATCTTTCTTTTTTTCTACATGTATACAGAAGACCTTTAAGCATAAAATATTGTTAACACATGAGAGATCTCACATTATGATTTTTCAATTTTTAACTCACATAATTTTTTTAATTTAGTGTTATTCCAGAAAATATCTATACCCCTACCATCACATAAGTGTTTTGAATTCAACCTTCACCCCACCCCACCCCACCCCTCAACCTTACCCTTCTGGAAAATATTCTAGCTTAGCTTCTTGCTTTTGAGCCCCTCTGCCCTCCCTCCCTTGCAATTTCCAGTGACCTTTTTTAAAGAGGGCATGCATATTCTTGGTGCTCACTGACACACTATTTGATGAAAAAAGAGCCCTATCACTCAGTATTCTTTACATATGAAGAAAAAATACCTGATTGAGGAGTTGCCTTCCTAAGAAGTTTCCAGCAAAAGTTTTGATCTTCTTTCCAGCATCCTTCTTGCAACGGACATAACCAATCAGGTTTGCAATGTTCAGTGAGAGGCCCACAGCAACAACCAGCTGAAACATAATTGACAGAATGTGTTATACTGTATAATTCTGACAATAAGCCCTCTCCTACCTTTCAAAAAAACCTTTGAAAATAAGTGCCCCAAATCTTAGATGCAACAATCTTTCTGGTAATAACCACATCTCAACATCATGCATGGTTTATATGTAAATTTAACTCTTGAAAAAAGAGATCACTTCTTGTGATAATCTGCCAGTTGTAGACTGAACCTTTTTTGGCATTTTAATGGTGCTATATATTGTTATGTTTGGAGAGTTTTCACGTGCAGTACTGGTACTTGTTTCTTCCCAAGCCTGTTCCAGCCTTTTGGTCAGTGGGGACAACTGAAATAAGCAGATGCACAATGAGCAATGAGCGAGGTCTGGTAGAGAAAAAGGGGAGGTACCAGACCCTGCTTGTCTCACGCCCACTTTTCAATTGTCCCTACTGCCCGAGAGTCTGGAACAGGCTATTTCTTCCCCAAAATGTTCATAAGCAACACACTTTCAAACATAAAATGCAACTAGCTGCAACTGGCATGTAAGGAGTTAGGTTAGTGGTAATTTGTATCGTTATCATTGCTACAGACAACTGTGGATCACACAAACTTCAGGTAATAAAAGTCACTTAGCATTGTGTGGGACCAAACCATTAAACAAAAGTAAGTGACTATTTAAACAACAACAGCTCTTTACTCACCAGCCACTTAAACTTCAGTGAAAATAATGCAGCAACCAAAAAGAACATCCAAATCAGAGGGCAAATGACCAAACCCAGCCAGAAAAGACGTGATTCAACAGTGGTCACATTTTTGTCACCCTGGCAGTTAACAAAAAGTGAAAACAAGTGCAAACTTAATAAATTGCAGTCCCTTCTTACTTAGCCAGGTCTTGAATTCATACTTTACTTCTAGACCTGGGGTAGGCTGTTCAAAGCCTGATTAAGCTAACCTAGGATTAGAGATTGATTTCAGTTTTGTAAGTTTCAGTGACATTTTCTGTTTAAAAATTGTTTCTCCTTCAGTGTTGAGCTTTAACCGGCTCTCCAGCAACCCAGCCCTGGAGTGTAGTTACATGTACTATTCCTTTGGTAAAAGTGCCATTAACTCTGTGTTTCCATCAATCCGGATTCATAGAAACACAAGTAGCTGCAGATGCTCTTTGGGCTCATCACGCAATCTTCCTTTGTGGGATTTGTGGGGGAGGAAGATTAAGTCACAAGCCCAAAGAGTGTCTGCGTAGGAGGCTAAAACAAAAGTGGAAGTAATATATCATCACTAACATTAGGGACTGTGCAATGCTGCATTTCCAAATACCGAGAAGAAAGTTGAAAATCTAGTGTGCCACAAACTATTTTTGGCGAAGTTTGAGGTGTTTCTCGTGTGTTTGATATGTCTTCCCAATTTCAACTAAAACTAAGGAGAAAACAGAGAAGTAAAATTGTAAAAATCTTTGCTAATTAAGATCAGATATCCAAACACAGCCACAGTATTGACCTTTAAATTTGATGTGTACACTGTCAATGGGACGTTTGGGAGAAAGGTCACCCAAACTTTTACAAATATTTTCTCTAGCTTAGTAGAAACACAGAAAATGATTTCAATTTCTTTCAGAAAACACGTTGAGAAAAACAGAAAAATCATTCATTTATTTTGATTATAGAATGAAAATCTCTTTTGCTTGTGCAGTCATTACCTCAACAGCTTGTAATGGTTTTGTGTTTCTATCAAGCTAAAGAAGGACATGCACAGCTCTTATGCATACGTTCTCACAGGGTGTATACCTTTTTTGACTCAAACACCCAGTGGCTGTTCCCATCTTCATCCACATAGTTCCACCACCTAAGCCCTACTAATAACCGTCCAGTGACATTTTTGACTGTCCAGAAGTCAAATGATAACAGCATCACTATGACAATAAAGTTTGTTATAAAACTGTCACTGAACCAACCACACAGGAGGTATGCAATAATTGATGCCACTCGGAAAAGAAGATGAAAGGCTGCTACCATAGGTCTTCTAAAAATGAATTGACAACAGTTCTATGTTAAATTAAGTTAGCAAAACTGTATTGCAGTGAATTACCACTTGCAGCCCCATGCCCCACTGGGGGCAATAAGGATTGTGATGATGATGAATTACCTCTTATCAAAACAAACTATTAAAAAGTAGTAAATCAAACATGAGAGACAATGTTTTACCACATTTCTAAACACTGAGAAGAAAATATGATGCACAGCACAGTATTTTTGTATTGGAAATGTGGTAAAACAAATAAATTAGCAAAGCTCTATGCTAATAGAAATCAGATGTCTGAATACACCATCATGGTTATGTGATTTCCTTTGTTTCAACTTGAAAAGTTGTTAATGAGTTTGAGAAGGACACAGTAACGTTAGTTAATGTCTGTTGCTGTTCACAGGAAAACTGTTTTACCAACTCTGAAAAACAATGTGAGGTGCAGGATGTAGAAAACTAATCTAGTGATAATTTTTTTTTTTAAAGAACGATGCATGAGAACACAAGACAAATAACAAACTTATGTTCAATTGCTCTTCACAAACTTGAAATGGCACCTTGGACAGTCGCCAAGGCCAAACGCTATGATTATTTGTAGTTATTTGAATGACACTTCAACCTGTTCCTTTTTTGGTAGCAGTTTTTTCGAACGCACTACATACAAACATTAACTAGCTGCCTTCTCTCGAACATTGTAAACGCGTCTTACTTTAGAGAATGCCACTGTACATTCATAAGCTTAAAACTGCTTAAAATAACGTACAACGAACCTAAATTTCTTTTTTCTGTTCAAAATTTCATCTTCATCTCCAAAATTTAACGCTACATCTTCCGTAGCATCTAAATGGTCCTAAAATATAAAGATGAATAAAAGTGTCGATATCAAAATGTAAACTAAAAGAAAGCAGAACAAGCACAATCGCAGCAAAGCTTGAAAAACACCAAAACATATGTAGCAGAATAAGCAAATGTACCTACCGTGTCCGCCATCTTGAAATTTGAATGGCCGCTGACCACTTACATTGAGACGTGGCAGTAAAAGGCGCTAATCAGGCGCTAATTTATGTAAATTTGAGCACATGCCCTATTCAGTCATGCCTCACAGTCATGCCTCACAGTCATTCACTCACAATCATTATTCAAAAGTTTCCATATCTCAGTGCATCATCTCATATCGGTCCAGCCTGAACCTGGAAACTAAGTTTCTTGCATTCCACGATACAACGAAGAGAACATGAAGGGTAATCCCCCTTAGAACTTATTCCTAAGGCAGTCTGCAGATCACTCCCACCCTCAGAAATCTCAGGAGGGTCTAGAAACGGCCATAGCGTGACGCGAATTTTACTCATGCGGACGGTCTAAGCCCCCGGGGTTCTCCGCCCATGTGAAAAGTTCGGGGATGCTCTTCGGAAAATTTGAATTAATGTTGTTGTTCCTAGCGAAAGTAAGTTAATCGTGGCAACTTGCAATTGAACCAGAGCTATTAATCAAATACAAACAACTCGCGATCGGGGAACACTGCATTACGTTCGGTTAGCCCATGTAACTTCCGGCGATAGCGTGACAAAACAACCTCACTGATCCCCCCAGCACTACGAGCCGAATGACTGACAGCACGAGCTGGATCGGACAAGAGTATCGCCGGTTAGCAAGCGATGTTCAAAGGCGATGAAAAAACAATAAGCTTGGGGGAAGTCGCTGCGCAGACTTTACCGCACCACACAGGAGTGACCCTTTGTTTATTATGCAGGAATATATGACCAACCTCGTCTCCAAAGGGAGGGAAAATTAAACGACAGATTTACAATAAGTAATGGCTACGTTGCTTAGACGAACTCAAAATGGACTCCGAACAGTTGTCTGAACTTTTATATGGAGACGTTCGCCTGCTGGTAAGCCAGTAGAAAAGGCTGTACTACCGAACAGCTTACCCTAGCACGAATAGTGAATAGTGCTTTAATGCTTTGCACCAATGCTATGGTTCGTTATAGCGTTCTGAAGGTAACAAAGCTACAATGTTTTAGGTTTAGCTACAATAAAGCTTACAGTTTGCTGCTCAATAGCTCTATAGAAAGTGATGGCGCCATGAGCGGCTCATTGAGAACGTACGTCACGCTCTATTAACTATATTTTATTAGCGTGACAGTAAAATACATACATACATACATACATACATACATGATTTATTTGATAAAGCAGGTTACAGATCAATTGGCAAGACGTTAAGTCCTGATGTGGACCTGCACTATCTAAGATAATAAATTACAATAAGATCCTACATAATACATGATCCAAAATTTATTTACAATAGCTGAATAAATAATGATAGGTAAAATAGATGAATTAATAACAATGTACAGTAAAAATAAATAAATTAATTAATCAAAAATATTTGAAGTCCAGTGATTTGTTAGTAACGCAGCAGGACGCTTTAGTGAAACTGATAGAATTTAAGAGACTCTTATTTGCCTTAAGTTTTTCTTGAAAGAATCAAGGTTAGAGCAAGACTTGATGTCATCGGGAAGGAAATTCCAAGATAATGCAGCACGATGTTTAAAAGAAGATCTTCCCACTTCTGTTCTTGGTCTATCCACCTCAAAATTTAAGGATTTTCTAAAGCTATAAGTAGACTCGGGTTTCACTAGTAAGTCCTTTAGAGGATTGATGCTATTTCCATGGTAAATATTGTATGTAATAACTAAAAGTCTCTTAATGTAAAATGAAACAATAGGGTTCCAATATGGAGCGTTCCTGATGTGATCACCATGGATGTAATGCGGTAGACTATTAATAATTCTTGTTGCTCTCAAATGAATTCGGTCTAAATCATCTAACATTTAAACTGCTACAAGAGACCAATGCGGGAGTGATTCAAGCTTCATTTGAGCCCTAAAAAGTACCACTTTAAAACGGACATCCTTTGAGTGCAAACCTAAAAGATAGCTAAGATACAGCACTAAGCGAGGCGACGTGCATCCCCGACCTTTTCACAGGGGACCCCCGCCCCCTTTTACAAGCATTTTGATCCTCCACGAAAACATTTCCGCAATGCACTTGGCAGCATTATAAGAGGGATGATTGGATACCGTATCTAAAAAAAAAACTTGAGGGATTGCCTTGAGCATACGACTTATAAGATTTATACGGAGGTTAACTCTATCCCATACTCCTTTACCAGCTGTGTAGCGGAGATTTCTGTTTATTCATTCATCGTGGACCATTTTTTTTTTAAACTTTGGTGTAATGAATTCATTTCTATTTCATTATTTCAAGGCGGGTAGTTGTTAAGACTTGCCTAGCTTGCGCAGTTTGGAGAGTAGAGCAGATTCCGGAGAGAGAGGCGCTAATCGAACCTAGCAGTCGTTCTCTTAGCCTGCGAACGCAGACGTATTTCCGGCTGTCGCTTGTCTCCGCCGAAAATAACGTCTGCGAACCCGAGCCAGGAAACGATTTCTGTGACGTAGGAATCACAGTTTAGCTCACGTAGCCCCAGAACTACTGTGCGAGGTATTAGCTGCGAGGAGCACTCGAGTTTCATTCGATCATGGAATCTGATTGGCCAAGGAGAAACAAAACTCATTACGTCACAGAAATCATTTCCTGGCTCGGGTTCGCAGACGTTATTTTCGGCGGAGACAAAGCGACAGCCGAAAATACGTCCGCGTTCGCAGGCTATCGTTGACTTTTCTCAGATCGTGCGCGGGAGCTGCCAGCTAATACAGCCACCTCCCCCGGCTGGGACTGCGATGAGAAGTGACTGTTTTTTACCCGCAGAGCCCACCCGCAGGGGGTCTAGGCCTAAGTCCGCAAGTATAGGGTGAAGGTTGGGGTTAGTATTTAGCATTAGGATCAGCAGGTTAACACAAGAGTGGAAATTCTATAATTTTCCATACTTCCCTTTCTACCCAGTCAAGTCTTCCGTTTTGCGCTGGCGTCCAGTTCTCTCGCGATTCTATCTGCGCGTTTAACGATCAAATTTAAGAAATACGAGAAAATAGAGGGTTGTGAACAGTCTACGCTACACCTGGCTGGAAATACTCCTTGAATCCTTGCTTCCAAGAAGAATTATACCAACGTCCTAATATATTACATTGTCATTATGCACATAATTTCATGTGTACAATCGGTGTCGGTAGCTTATTTAATATGAAGTTGATACAAACTTTCCAGGGAGAAAAATATTCAGAGTTCTAGGAGCGGACGAATTCCAAAAGCGAGCATCAGTACACAAGAATCAAGCTGACTCCTGACTCGTCAAAAATCTTAAATAGTTCCTTTAATCAAATCGCTTTTTCTTTCTTGCGTCGCGTGTTCCTCACAAGTGTTAGCTTTAGAGAGGTCACTTTTAAAGTAGACAATAAAGTAAAATCAGAAGTCTCCTGAGTAAAACCATATATATCCACACAGCAGTATGCTACTCGTGTCGTCACGCAACGTGCTCTCACCGTCGCGTGACGACTGTAATGACGACCTCCAAGAATCAGTGTAACAACACAAGTGTTCTTGCCCTTTGTCCGTCACGCAAGGCTAAGCTCAATCGCGGCGTTACATTGCCACAAACAAAGGCAAGTATTTTCTGTGCTAGCGAAATCACCATTGGTTCTGGTCTTGCATCTGGTTGGATGAATGGTACAGTAACTCTGTCCTGATTGGTTCAATTGAAACACTTACACAATGCAAAACCGCCATGACATCATCATTCTCAGCAAGGCAAGGAGAAGTAAATTAAAGTGACTTCGGTTGTGATTTTTTACCGAGAGAACAGAAGATAACTCTGATTGATGCAACCATTGATGGAACCCTTATTGTCAAGGTTTCATAACACGCACCAAATGAAAAACCAAAACGATCAAGTTTAAAAAATGTGCCGTCTTTCGAAAATAGCCAAACAAAATTATATTAGTTAACTGAGGGGTTCTTTGCCTTTATAGCTGTAACTGGCACAACTGCTCGAAAACTGGCAACAGAAGAATATTCCAGGGCGTCAACAGCACGAGAACCAAAGATGACTGAGTAGCTTACTTAACTAACGGCATGGCAGCAATTGACATCTCGAAAAGGTCAATAACTGCTGTACTTCAAAAAATATCTGACTCTGTGACCACATCATGAACTGAGACGATACATCGTTAGTATTTCCGTTTAAAAGCAAGCCATTGAACAATGCAGCTTTTTCTGTAAGTTGACTTCATAGGTGGAAGACTGCGTAGAACGGTCTAAAAAGGTTGCCATTTGCCGAGAATAGTGTCTTTAATGGCGTCCACGTATTGTGCAGGAACCCAGTAGATCCAGTATCTAGAAGCTTCTGTTGGTCCCAGCTGAATGGCCTACAACAAAAACAACAAGACCATTTAAAGAACTTTAAACAGAGCTGCAATATATATGGGTTGACCAAGCGTGAGGTCAAGATGGCTGGTTATTGGCCAAGTTCTTTTTTTGCGCGTTTTATGAACACGTAAAAAGGGGAGACCAATGTCCAGCAATCTTGTCCAAACAAACTTGGTCAATAAAGGATTTATTATATGAAGCACAATATCATTTTCTTGCGGGACCCAGTGGGTAATCCCGAGCGGGCAAGAGAGCGCCATCTTAGCAGCTCGGGTAGCCAATCACAATGTAGGAATGGGTTCAGCCAAAACCAAAAATGTTATATCTAGGCAGTTTCTACTCATGCGCAATGAGCCAGTCAGAACTGATGCGAATGGTGCCAAGCATTGGAAAAGTGAAAACAGTTTCTTTGATTCTTTCCGTTACACCACTTTGTACGAGTTTGTTTCCGAAACAACAGTTTTAAAGGGCAGGCGCTCCGCGCTGAGCTCAAGTTCGAGCGGTCAGGGTTAGAGCCCTGATCACCCTCACTGATTACGTGATGTTCTTAAGCAAGACATAAGACTCCCACCGTGCCTAAAACTCCATGCCAAAGAAACCGCACGGTGACTGAACTCTGGGTCAATAGGACTCTCAGGCCAGATGAAGACTTGACATGAAACGCTAACCCAGGATTTCGAGCATATTATAATTTCAATACTGAATTGAAAAATTCAGATGCTCGCTGGTGTCAAAAGGTACATATTTAAAAATTTCATACAACAAAAGAGACTATTTTGGTGTGAGTTCGTTGCCTGGGATGAGAGTGTGGGTTTGAGAGGCTTCCCAGCAAACGCCAATTCGCGCGTTCCGCGCTGACATCTAGAGAGAAAAATAGAAACTTGCATGGGCCAATCGAAGCCTAGCGTTTTCTTTACGGCCAATCAGAGGGAAACTTTCAAAAAACCAATCGTGTTTTGGCGCGAACTTTCCCGCGCTTGGCACCAGTTACATGTTTCGTTCAAGTTTCTGATTGGTTTAATCCACTGTTCTTATGACGCCATATTCACCCGCTGTGCGATAACTGGGGCAATGCAGGTCGCAAATTTGATTTCGATCAAACCTTTCCTCCAACATATTCCAACTGGATGGTGAAATCACTGAAATGGCTCAAACATTTTCACACAACAGTGCTGGATAAGAAAACTACGAGGGAGCCGTTTGAGAAGGGCGTTAAAAGCGCATTTGTGAGGAGATTCTCTTACCATCATATGATATTCATCATGGTCTTCAATTGGTTCTGATATTACATTTTTTATTGATCCCATAGGTATCTTTTCTGTTCGCTCTATATGAAGAAAAAACAAACCGATAATTAGTAACTTTCTATTTAATAAAAAATTTCACACAAAAAACAGGTCTAGCGGTCTGTATTTGGGTGCGCGTTTGAGGGCTGGAATGAGCGTTTGGGTTCAAGAAGCTTGCAATCGAACGTGCGAGGAAAAGAAAAACAATAATTAAGAACTTTTCATATAATCAAAAGCTTGCAAATATGGATAGACTGAAACATAATGAAATTGGCTTATACAAACTCTGTTATTGCCTGGGTAATTCTACATATGTACTGACAGTCTTCTCTTTTACGGCCAAAGCTGAGAACACTGAACGTGAAATTCCCCGACCACCTGCCCTGCCACGCCCATGATATACACACAGTCCGTAATTTGGTGTTAAAGAGTAAATAAAAATATAGATTCTTTAATGCCTATCAATAACCGATAGATGTTTCATTATTTTGATAAATATTTGGCATATACCGTAAAGTCTCACGTTAAAGCCCCCCACCCCGGTTATAAGCTCTTCTATTTGCTAACAAAGATATTATTCCGGATATAAGCTCCCCCGGATATAAGCCCATCTAATGTATAAGTGCGTTCCTTTTGCGTTTCTTTACAAACATCAAAATTTTTATTCGAAAGTTACAGGCTAATAATAGGGTAATAGCTCTAAAGGTTCTCAGATACGTTTTATCTCGTCGTTCCAAAACATTTTTTTTTCCGCTTATATGTCCATCCCCCCCCCCCCCCCCCTCACCCCCAGTTTATAAGCCCACCCAAAACCCCTGTGAAGTTATATAAGCCCAGGGCTTTAACGTGGGTTTTTACGGTAGGCTCTTGAATTTTTAGAGACTTTTTACAGGCATATAATTCTTGGTAGACCATCCATAAAGTCGCCCTGTTGTTTGCTTGCTTTTAGCATTTATTTTAAAGGCAGGGTAACGAGTAAGGTGACTATATGTACCCTACCAGGAAGTTGCTGCTCTTTTAGCTATACTGAGATACCTTTTGTTCCAATCCAAAGTTGATCCAACTCAAGTTTGAATGTTAATCTGACTTTTCCTCCATATTTGTTGTACATCCCAGCAATTGGAACATTTGGTAACTTTTCCTATACAAGAATCAATTAATACAGATTTCATCTCTCACCAGCCTATGGTTGGAGAGGAATGTCACCACAGTACCACCATAAGCCGAGTACCGAAATTTAAACCCAGTCCCATACATGCATAAATCATCATCCCAATATGATAGAAAATGAAGTTAAAAAAATAGCTCTTGGTTTGAGAAACACACTACAACAGTGGCCCTAGCCAGAGATCCCAAGATGAGGATCATAATACGCTAATATGATTTTTTTTTGGGGGGGGGGGGGTGGGGGGGGGATTTTAAAGTCAAATTCCAGAATTTTGTAAAATGGATTCAACAAAATCACAAAAGTTTACTTTTTTATTCTTGATTCCTGGCATGATGTCATCTGGTTTTCCTTTGTCTAAAACCTTTTTATGCATCTGAAAATGACACAAATGACAATCATTTCTCAGTGCACCTCCAACAGCAAATCACAAGTAAAATTGATGATTACGATGTTCCGTAGAAATGAAAGAGAAATGAAAAAAATATATATGTTTTTCATGTCTTGAACCTTTTGTTTACACAGAGGTTCCTTTGTAGACCCTGTTAAAAATAAAAAGACATTAAATTAAATAATGAAAAGACAGACTATAAATTCATATTTGGTTGAAATTTTTTCAATTTCCTTTGTATCAGATTGACAATGGAAAGGAGACAAAGAAAATAACACTCAAACTGGCCTAAAAATAACCAAAACAAACACATGGCTTCATATGTTTTAATAAACAGGCAGTCACATAATTAATATACATGTATGGTCATCATATGACAACCCTATATGCATTTTGCCCTGAAGCACATTTCAGTATGCAAACAAGGTCATGCCCATTGTAGTCTGGGGCTAGTGGATTTCCCAGGAGGGCTAGTGAATTCTATTTGTCACTTGCCAGATGAATGTGTGAAATTTCTTACTAGGAAAATGTTTTGATTTACAGAATTATTGTGAGAGATGAACTTTTTGAGGGTTAGTAAGAAGGAGTTTTGGGCTAGTACATTACAGTTAGAACTTGCCCAAAGGGAAAGCCCCCAAATTTGTTTTCTTTGCACCCAGTATTTCCAAAAACAGAAAACCCTTTATCCCACCCCTCCCTACCTGAAGTTGTTTTCTCTTCTTTTAAAGCCCCTGGAGGCGGGGGAGTGACTTTCATGACATCATTAATGGTTGAGCCTACAACCATCATTTTTACACCATTGGTGACATTTAATTCCCTTAACGTTTTGCTACCATCCTTGACAAGCCCTATGAAATAAAAGGAAATAAAAATAAATGATTCTCCCCCGTGTTATATTGTTCAGATGCTTAGCTCCCTGTGCAACTGGGAGGAAATGCTTCTCTGGGAATAAATGTTGAAAGGTAATGACCAGCATTGTGCTAAGATTCCCTGAACACATCAACAGTTCTCGTTCACTCTTAAGGGTGGGGACTAAGGCACTGTGAAAGTAAGGTGTCACACCCAACACCACAACACAGTTACTTCTGACAGCACTTGAATATGTCGTGGTTCAATATTACGCTTTAGTACAGTTTGGTAATTTGCTTTGTCAGGGGTGGATTGGGGGGGGGGGGGTGGATTGGGTGGCTAGCTTCTCCTGGTAAAGCAAAAAATGAAAAAAAATGAAAAAGATTGTGAACATTTTGGCAGAAATAAAGCCAAAAACTTTGGGCAGCCCCAAAGTATCCCTTCCTTTGAAAGATCCTGGACTCCCCCTGTTTGCTTCATATAAAATATATTGCCATACAGCAGAACAAAGGAAAATACCAAATTGTACCAAGAGCAAAATTGAACCACAACTGATACAACAATTTTATAAAAGGCCAGTAACTAACTTTTTTGTAAAAAAAATCTTAACATATTTTCAACGAGTAAGTTCTTCTCAGAGTTATTGGTTAAATTCTTACTGAACAACAGGTTTGCCTTTTAAAACACTTTACAACTTGAAAGAGTGTTACCAAACACTGATATAAATGGCACTGACAAATCTTTGGAAATAAATGACTAATTCCTGCATGTCATTACCTTTGTACATTAACTTTTGCATCGACACTGGTAAACCTGTTTTGAAAGAATTATATTCATTACAATAACCACCACAAAAATACTAGTCAAATGATAAAGCTCAGCAAGGCTGAGTAAGCCAAGTGCAGATGAAAAGGAAGTAACTTCAACTTAAGAGGCCTTCCAAGGGGTAAATGCGACAAGTGACATGACCCTGAAACCCAGCAACACAAGAATTTCTAATCAGCAACAAGCGAATTGAATGCAGCACTTAAATTCGACAGCGACACAAGAAGCACAAGAAAAGACAGTGACATTGACCTTTTTGGACTTTTTGCCTATTTAGAAATTGTATTCTCTTGTAAAGTCTGTAAATGTCAGAAACTTGTGTGCTTTTCCTTTTCATAAACTCTGAGAAAATCAACCTTGTAACAGCAGCGACATATGATTTCATGCGGAAAAATGACAGTGACATTTGCTTCTGCTGATTAGGCAACATTAGTACACTAAAGGATGTGACATGGCGACATAGTTACCCCCTTGAAAGGCCTCACTAAAGACCAGATATCCATTATGTCTGGGCAAAATCTAGACATCTGGTCAAATGTAACCCGAGTAAACTGACTCTATTCAGTGTTCAATTCTTCCCTGAGAGAGGAATTTTATGTTATTACAATAGAGACATTGAAATTTGTCCTGATAAAGTCCATATATAGAGATTCATATTTGCTAATCTCTTATTTGGATTTTGCCCAGTTTAACAAATAGATTCCATGTTGCCATGTGTCTGTTCAGTAATTGATCACAGATGGCATCAAAATGTGCTGAGAACAAAAAAGTGGCACATGAGGCCATGGCCGAGTGTGTCACTGATGTTCTTACCACATTTTTACATCTTTTGTTATCAATTACTGAACAGGTGCACCGTAAGATGGGATAAAACATAAAAACAACTTGTTGATGTTGTTATCTATGCATCTGTCCTTCACTTGATCATATAAGTAAGAACCAATCAAAAAGCCAGAATAATTTGACATATTATATAAATTGGATTTTTGCATGCAAAAAAACAGCTACCATTAACCAAAGACACTAAACATATTTCTCCATGAAGTACTTGTCTATTGTGAGATAACTCTCCAGTAATAGAAGACAGACTCACTGATAATGTTAATAGTGGAGGGGGACAGGGAGGGCGGGAATGGGTGGGGATGGGAACCTAGGAGTAAAAGGGGTGGGAACCTTACAGGAGGTAAGAGAGGACAGGAAGTGGGACTCCAACCTGGCAGGAACACAGAGACATACATGTAGGAGGGACGGTTGCAACATTGTTCAAAAATATAGGGGAATACAGAAGGTACCAAGGGGAGGTAGACAGCCCACTTAACAGATCAAGTTCTAATATGCAAAAAGTAATGCAAAATCAATACAACATACCATATGAAAAACAATTGGCCTTTTAGCAATGAAAGAGGTATTATTTCATAACTGTTATTATATCCCAGACTCTTCTTTAATATGCCAGTTACCAGGTATGAGTAAGAATGAATTGTGTTCATTTTCCCCCTTAAGTCAGTTCGCCCAAATCCAGTTCATCCGGACTGAAAGTTGGTTCATCTGGACTGTAAGCTCTGTAGTCAGTGGATTAACAAACGAGAAAAGGCATGTTTTGTGTATTTTTGTTTCATCATCTTTTTTGCTTGTTTAGTTTAAAGAGAGGTGAGTTACCACATCCTTCTTTGAACTTTCAGTTTCGGCAAAGGGACTTTCAGTCTGGGCAAACTGACATCAGGCGAAATGACCAGTTACTGAAAGAATACCTGCTATCTAAATTAACAATACAAATGTTTGACCAAAATTACCGTTCATCCACACCCAAATATTTTATTTCTTTGTTAGAGAACATGTCATAACATGACATGTCAACTAATTAGTTGAAATTGCCTGCATGACCATACAACCAAAACAAATTTTGCCAGACATTACACTGATCTCTTCCAGGCAGGGACTGCAAAGATCTGGGAATTGGGATGGCACCCCACACCACCCCAAGTCATATCCAAAAATCCACTCAGCCCGAAAAATCACAAGCATTGTACTGTACTCTGCTTTTAAAGTTTACAATAATATATTTTTTTTACCGCACCGTTCAATAAATTCAATTGTTAAATAGCAATGATGTGTTAAAACTGGATTTAAACAGGGCAGAAGCAAACAAACTTAGAAACGTTAAACAGAATGAAACAGGGCATTAAGCGCGAGCCAACATGTCACCAAACCTGTCAGATTTTCGATGTGTTGCTTCAGGCTATCAGCTATTTCATCAACAGGAAAAGTAACCTCGTAATTTTTTTTGTTCCAAACCACACGGAAACTTGCAGTTTCTCTACTCGAAGAAGCCTGGTCTTCTTCTGTAGTGTCTTTTTCTTTCTCCTCGACGCTAAAATCTTCTTTTGATTTTTCGTTCATACATTCGGTTTCGTTTTCGACATCAGCACTTTGCAGACAACATTTTGGCTGACAAGGGTCCGATCCCGCAGTTTGGTCTGGTTCTGCCTTCAACTTGTCCTCTGTATCTACGACTGAAAAGAGAGGGAAAACATTTTAAACAGTCTCTTTTCGAAAACACTTGAAATGTTCAAACACTAGATTTCCGTGATTAGATTGATTTCAATACATCAAGGGAAAAAAAGTACCAGAGCCTTCTTCTTCCGCCATGTTTGTCCTCTCTCAGAGACCATGCGCAAAGATGTATTTACTGATCGCAGGCTCGCATAAAAAATCAAAATGGCGGACGTTCCGGAAAATGCACCCGAACGTAAGCATGATTTGCCATGTGTTTCTTGACTTTAACAAGTTCGATCTGTGAGTTTTGTTGCCCGACCTTACTCCTTTTCCTTTAACTGATAGACTGCCCCGGAACGGGAAGCGAGCAGGCCGGGAAAAGCAGCGCTTGTCAAGGTTGTCCAAATCAAAGTATTTGCGCCGCCAGCAAACCGTTGGGACCAGATCCAGGTAATTTGTTTACACGTAGTAATATTTGGGAGTGTACTTTATATTTAAAGTCACCGTAATTATGTGTCCTATGTGTGTCCCCTTAAAAATGGTAAATCTAAATAAATGCATTGTCACTGTTATTTTGCTGTCTTGTCGTGGTTTTCTGGGGGAGGGGAGGGGATTTGTCTTATGTGCACGTGCTTGCCAGGCTGATTACACACAGGGTGTGACAAGTACCCTAAGTCAAAGTGTCCCGAGTTACAATTTTTTTTTTTTTGTGAGAGAAAATTCCCAAATATTCCTCTCAAATCTTTGTGATATCCTTTTCTAACATGCTTCCCCATCACAAATGTTTGGAGCCTTGATTTCTTCTAAAATGCTAAGAAAGTCTTTACCTTGAAGAGATTGCACTGTCTTGCAAAGTCTCACATTTACCATTTGCTACCCCCTGCCTAGTCCATATAATTATATTCTTGGTTCAGTGCCGTCTTGTTTTCTATCATGAGCAGTAATGCTGCCAGAAATTGCAGCATCAATAATAAGAATACCAATTTTTATACTTTGCGTAATGAAATAAAATAATTTTGTATTGTTTTAGCTGTAGAAGAGGTAAAGGAAAGAATGTCCTCAGTGAAGCACAAGATCCTGGTGTTGTCAGGCAAAGGAGGAGTTGGCAAAAGTACTTTTACAGCCCATTTAGCACATGGGCTTGCAGCTGATGACAGCAAACAGGTAAAAATAAATTATTCACTTCCCTGATTCACATACATGTATCATCTTTCTGTCATTCATAAGTACAAAATCTAGGTTAACATACCATAATGATTCGATTTAGCACCCTCCTTCCAATAAGTGCCCCCTTTTGAATAAGCGCCCCCTTCAAATGTGTTTTTATAAATAAGCGCCCCTATTTTAATACTATAATATTACAGTGCCGTCAGAGTACATATCAACAGAGGTTCATCTTCCTTAATTGTTCACATACAGTACTTAATGCCGCTTTACAAGAACAGTGGTCTTGTTTGTGTTTCCCTCAAAAAAGGAGTTTCCCAACTATTATGTCCATGTGAGGGCATAATTCCTTCAAACAAATGATCTCATCTTTAAGTTTTGTTTTGAACATTCGGGTTGTTTCTCAAATTAGAAATAAGCACCCTGTCCTAAATAAGCACCTTGTCTCAAATAAGCACCCTCCTGTGAGGTACCAAAAGTAGATAAGCACCCGGGCTGCTAAATCAAATTATTACGGTAATAGTTATTCCAACCTGGATTTTTTTTTTCAAAAATTGATGATTATCTGCATATTTCAGATTGCAGTATTGGATGTTGATATTTGTGGTCCTTCTATTCCTAAAGTGATGGGTCTTGAGGGAGAACAGGTGAGATTTGCTGTCTGACCACCAGACTAAGAACTTCTGATGTAGGTACATAGAAAATTTAGCATAAGAGATCTTTCAGGTTATAGAGCAACATTGTGTGAGACAATACTGTGATTTACCATACCCTTTGAGCAGACCTGCCAACTCTCTCTTGATTTTTCCTTTTCTCACGGCCTTGCAACAAGACTCCTCAGCTCATGATTTTTTGGGGAAAATTCTGAAATGAAATACTACCCTGTTGACTAAAAAATAGAAAATTAATGGGGAATGCTAACTAGTGCTGGCCATAAAGTGATAAACTTATAAATGGGAACGTTTTTCTTACCCACCATAACATTTAATGATTTGTACTATACTGTGTGATTTGTGCTTTTGTTTACCATTTTTTGAAGACAGAAGTTAACCCTGGACCTTGATTTCATGCTGACTTTCCCTGTAATCTTTGCAAGTTCATGCAACATGTGCTGGGTGGGAGAGCGATCCCATATCAGATCAAAATGGCTAAAAGAAGGATTTGTTGAATTTTTACCAGGAAAAAAATAGAATCTCACTCTCTCTACTTTTTGTAGAATCTCCAGATATTGTTTGGTCTCTTTATTTCCCTTTATCAGGGGTTGACAGGTCTGAACGAGGGCATTGACAATGTTGTGGCACTATGCCAAACAACTTAACTGGAAAGTTAAATCTTACTTTTGTTTGCTCACAGGTACACCAAAGTGGCTCAGGATGGTCACCTGTGGTAAGAATTACAATAGGTGTCCTTGTTATGTGGTAAAGCTTCTGTAATTTTCTATTTAAATTTACTCTCTTTGAGAGAACCAGATGATGAGATCATTCATTCTTATCACCTGCTCAGTTACTGCGCTTATATTGTTTCACTTTAAGCCTGCATTATTTGATTTGTTTTGTTCAGTATGTAGAAGACAACCTTGGTGTTATGTCTGTGGGGTTCTTGCTAAGCAACCCCAGTGATGCTGTCATTTGGAGAGGACCGAAGAAAAATGGTAAGGCTTTTAATAAATAATTTTATTCCTTTTTCATTCTTGGAGGAGGTGCTTAGGCCTAAAGATTACTCCACTAGATTCTGGACTCAGTGGTCCTGTCTTTGATCCCTGGTTGCCGGGTTACTGCATTGTGTACCTGTCAAGACAGTTTCCTCTCGCAGTGCCTCTCTGCACCAAGGATTATAAATGAGTACTACAGCTGTACCAAACTATATGCCAGGGGGAAATGTTGTGAGGGAGGAGCAGAACAACTTGTACTTAGTACTGGCCTGATTTGCTGCAATTCTTGAATGCAGACTTTTAACTTCCTACAGACATATGGAATTAGTGCCTTGGCCTTTAGCAAGACACATTTCATATACACATACTCTCCCATCCAGACAGTTGCTATACTCAAAGTGTTGCAAAAACTGGAGCTGGGAACAGCGTTGTGAACCCTGTTTATGTTCCAGAATCAGTAGGCCAGAAAGTAAAAAAAGGTTTTAAATTAATTCTCTGTATTGCAAAAGAGTTAAAACATGCCTCTAGTCCATCTGACCACCACTGGTATGTCTGTTGTCAGGTTTAATTAAACAGTTCTTACGTGACGTTGACTGGGGTGAGGTGGACTTCCTTGTGGTGGACACACCCCCGGGCACCTCTGATGAGCACCTGTCCATTGTGCAGTACTTGAGCAACACATATGTCGATGGAGCCATTATCATAACAACTCCACAGGCAAGGACATAGATCAGTTAATTACAATTCTCTCCAGATACATGTCTTGCAGAAGTCCTTGAGGGTGTAAAGTGTATCCTGTTCAATTTGTGTTGTGAACTTCTTGTTGAAGTCTGTGTGCTGACAAAACTGGTTCCATCTGATTCAAAGCCACTGCCTAAGCCATTTACTGCAAGACTGCAGGCCTGTATTCTTATGGCAATTGCTTTGTCCACCTCCCTCCCTACCCACGTCAACTTTTTTCCTGGACATGCCTCTTGTTCTTGTTCTCTTCTCTTTCTTGTAATAGCTTGGGATGGGGAGGGGGAGGGGATGGTGTTACATTTTTGTGTTTGTTATTATTGAGGCTATACAAAGTTCAGCATGTTTTATATAATTATTGTTGATTTTCTTTCATTTCAGGAAGTGTCACTGCTTGATGTGCGTAAAGAAATCAACTTTTGTAAAAAAGTTAGAATGCCTATAATTGGAGTGGTGGAAAATATGAGTGGTTTTGTTTGTCCTAAATGCAAGGTAATTACTGTGCAACACAAAAATACCGACTTGCTGTAGTGTTCAGGTTGTAACAATTTCCTCTTTTCCCTCAAGGTACACTTAATGAGAAGTTTACAAATTGAATGTTTATTGTTTCTTATAAAAGGCCTGGCGAGTGGTGCAGTGTTGTGTGTGACACAAGCTGGCAGCATACATTACATATACAATAACATACATACAACCTCTATTTAAACACAGTTACATGTCACAGATTTCAGCGTGTGTGTTTGTAAAAGCGTGCCCTCAGTCCCTGAATGTTGTTTTTCATTCTACTTTTAACTTGTTGCAGTCACGATGTTTTTGTGTGACACTTTCTGGAAATGTTTCAACTGTGAAATTGTACTCAATGTTGGACATTGTATTCAGACCTCTCCCAACAAAATTGTTTTTTTGTTGTTGTTGTTGTTATCTTTTATCGACACAGAAAGAGTCTCAGATCTTTCCACCGACCACAGGAGGGGCTGAGAAAATGGCGGCTGATATGGAGATACCCTTTCTAGGCAAAGTACCGCTGGATCCCAGAATAGGTCGTTGCTGTGATGAAGGGAAATCTTTTCTGTCTGAAGTGCCAGAGTCACCGGCAGCTGATGCTTACAAGCAAATAATTCAAAGTACGTTCTTGATCTTGGTAGATAACTTGTGAAAGGAGCTCAGTCACGGTATTTTTAGTTATTTTGGCCACGTACAAAATTGCCTTTAAATTGAAGGAATCCTAAAAATAATAGTTTTTTAAGATAGAAAAACACGAAAGAAATCATAAGAAATCATAAGGGAACAAGGATGGTTGAGGATGGAGAAGATTGATAAGGATTATAAACGACCAACTTGAAAAATATAGGCTAAACTTTTCCACAAACCGTGACGTAGCTCCCCCAAGTGTGACACACTAGACGTCTATAGCGGCTTTCAATTGAGTGTCGAAAGGTACTTTGGTTTTGCACTTACTACGCTATATGATTGGCTTAAAAATCTCGCGCCACTTTTTCATCCAATCAGAAGTTAAATTAAAACCAATCCTGAGTCGATCGCACACGTTTTCCCGCGCTTCGCGTCAGCTACATGCGAGTAACGATTGGTTCACTGTATTGTTTGTGTCCTTTGTGATTGGCCGGAGTGATTACTTTGGTTTTGGTTTTACGACCATCAACTGAAAACCGCTTTATGCTGCAAACAGTCGTTATAAGTCAAGTGCAACGAATAGCAGTTATAAGCACCTGAAATTAAAAAAAAAAAAAGAAACACGAAAAAAACATAGAAATAAGTTATGTTATACTTACAGTATCAGTAATCCACCGACAGTTCAACTGGAATTACTTCAATCGTTCAATAAACGGACACCTTTGTAAAACCTATTAGTGACTAGCGCTTTTGTCCTTGTGCTTGATTGTTGACACATTAAAGCCCTGATTAGGACGGTAGTCAATCGCACTTCTTTGTTGTGTGCCCGACTGTTACGATAACAAATCACAGCGCGCCCTTGGTTGTGCGAAAGTAGTAGAACTTTGCACGCGCTCTATTTTTTGTGTTTTGATTGTGACGTTATTGTATTGCGCGCGCTCTATGTTACGAATGATTGTTACGTTACTGAAATCGCGTGCTCTGCTTGCTTTGTGTCTCACTACAATGTCAGGCCCTGTCCACACTACGCCGGAGAAATTTGAAAACGGAGGATTCACTCTGAAAACGCATCAAATGTTTTCCGTCCACACTACGCCGGAGATAATTGAAAACGCAACAGTCACCGGTCATTTTGGATTTGTGTTTGAGGAAAACTTGGGCAAGGAAATCACATGATTATCGTATCGTCATTGTTTTCGGAAAGCTCCGTTTTCAAATTGTTTACCGTCCACACTGATTAAAACGCAAAGCCGACGTTTTCAAATTCCTGCGGTTTGAAGAGCGTTTTCGAAAAGCTGCGTTTTTGTGTCGGATTGGTGTGGACGGTACGCCTAACCGTAGAATTAAAGCTGCGTTTTCAAATTTCTCCGGCGTAGTGCGGACAGGGTCTTAGTGTATCGCGAGTAATTCATGAATTGTCATCACTTTCTTTTTTTCAGAGATTTTAGATTACTGTGGGAAGAAACTGGATGACAATTAATGGCAAACTGTTAAAGATTAAGGAGAACTGCATAGAACAACATGCGCTGATGAGTGGTATCGCCTGAAAATAACGCTCAGACTTACAACCATCGTCGACACAGGATAAAAGTAATCCCACGGATTGAAAGGACAGGAAGACGAGAGACTTGATTACTAACTACAAACATGCCTTTAAATAAAAACCCGACTACACACTTAAGCTTGCTGCAGAACAGTTAGGCAGGTTGATAGTTAAAGATAAACTTCTTCCTTCTGCTTCTGAAACACCCATGGACTGATATGCATGATAAAAGAACATGTCTCCAACACAGTCTATCTGAAAAGGAAGCAAAGAGACGTATTGTTAACTTTGAATGATTGCACTCATTCAGTTGGCGCCGGTGAAAATTTTGTGTGCAGCTTGATTCCATGGGTCATGTCTAGGAAGGTTATGTCTAGGAAGGTAGGTAGAGATTAGAATGCTAGAATATCTTGTAGAGATCACGCTTTGCGCCTTCTATGCTCCTACGCAGACTTTTGTTTGACTCGTAATGCGTCACGCACTTCCAGTGTCTACCTACGCCGTCGTAATATTGTCACGCCGGCTGTCACTCAAGCTTGCTGTAATAAGTTTAGCCGTGTGACATTGGTTCGTATCAAGAAATTTCAAGTGGGTTATCTGTGGTTTCATGGTCTCACTGATTGTAATGTGATCTCCTCTTACGGTGTAATTACGTTGTCAAGACGATAGTGATAGCGAGGAAATTTTCAGCTGTAAGATATTCTCTTGATGTGCTAGTAAATTCTTAAAACTCACATAAAAGGTAATGTATTACACTTAAGGAAAAATTTGAATTTCAATCTTGGGACTGTTGTTGCAAGGGTACGTTTGCAGAAACCGCCTGGCTGCGAATGAAGTTGAACTACCGTAAATCCTCGAATTAGCGCCCCCTCGAATAAGCGCCCCCTTCAAATAAGCGCTCCTCCTATCAGCCAATTTAAAATAAGGTCCCCCCCCCGCCTCGAATAAGCACTCCCCTCCCCTCCCCCATTTTGTGGACGAGTAATGAGACAACAAATAAAGGATTTATAGTTTTCGTCGTGTAGTATTAGATTTGTATGTTGTTTCAGTTTGTGAACACGTTAAGTTTGGAAAAAAATTACAAGTACTAACGGTGCCTTAGGATCAGCTTTTTATGACGATACACAGCTTATGTTGCCGTTTTTGCGCAGGTGATGTATCAAAAATTGATCATGTCAGGCCACGATTTGGGAAAAATTTAATAAGTTCCCCCCCCCCCCCCCCCCCCGTTCGATTAAGCGCGCCCCGTCTTCTCCTAATTTTGAAATTAGCATGCCGGGCGCTAATTCGGTACAAAGAAGGCACCGCCAAATAAGAACCTCGGAGCCATGTAAGAATATCGATACAATGGAATCCCGATTTCTCGAACCCTCGTTTTTTCGAACTTCCCGGTAACTCGAAACAAAAGTCGTTTCCCCTCCTTAGTCAACCGCTGTAATTTTATCCCCGATTTCTCGAACTAACCGATTTTTCGAATCAATTTTCGTTTTCCTTGGAGGTTCGGAAAATCGGGATTCCGCTGTATATCATTCTAGCTGGCTGTGCACTTCAGCTTTCCTGGTCTCTTTATAAGATCGGCTCACCCTAGGGCATGTGTTGTGGGGACGTGAAGCGATGGCAAGCCCCTTTGTGTGTACGCATAGAACGCATGTTGCAGGGACAGTACGCCAGCTGGTGCGCACGAAGCGAATATTGATTGATTTCTATGTCGGTTTGTAAGAGCAGTGCACACGATACTTCATGACGCACAAAATTAAAACCAGCGGATTTTCATGCAACATATTGCGGGGAACGTCCGTGCAACGTCTATCTCGGCCGGAATCAAAGCGACAAGGGAAGGGGGATGAAATTAAGCTAGTCAATCGCAGGGTTACCCCCAGCATTAAGTTCGTCGGTACCCATTTATACACCTGGGTGTAGAGAGGCGCTTTGAGAGTAAAGTATTTCTCCCAAGAACACAACGCAATGTCCCCGGCCTTGGCTCGAACCCGGACCGCTCGATCCGGAGACGAGCGCACTAACCATGAGGCCACCGCGCCTCCCACAATCTTAACTTTGCTATTCAGAAATTGTTCAGCCGGAATTTCATCGGATTCCTAAACAAACACTGTAATTTCTGACGATGTTGCCTACTCGTCAACATGGCTTCCAAAACCGTGATAAGGTCTGATAAGGTCTATCAATACCAAAAACATCCACGATGATAAACTGTGGCTGGAAACCATGAAGATAAGGAAGTGCAGAGATATCATGCCATTTACCCATTTTATTAGGCTTTATTGTATACGCAGATATAAATGCAACATAAATATTGTCTTCCGACATCTCGTCTCCATTTTGAATTTTTTTTTAAATAAATCACTAAGCGGTTAAAGCATTTTTTAGTTTGACCAATTACTTAATTTACTGACCGGTTTTAGGTAATGTAACCGTTGGTGTCCTTCAGTTAAGTAATACAGAGCGTAAGCTTTTATGTAAAACTGGGGGCTGTCTGTTGTTTACAGATTAATGATCTCTTTGCATCCCTAAATTCTTTTCAACTTACAGTAGCGGAATGGAAAAATACCATGAGAACGAGGATTTCCGAAAGGACGAGTCTTGTCTTGTACTTGCTCCTCGTCACAGTTTCGCATTTTAAAAAGTTTAGCCTAAATTTTTCCGTTTTAAATCCTTGTCAATCTTCGCCATCCCTGACCATCCTGGCTTCTTTATGATGTATTATTATTTTTTTGGTGTTTTTCCATCTAAGTAAACTACTGTTTTCAGGTTCCCTTCAGTTTATATAAGGCAATTTTGTACATGGCCAAAATAAGTCAAAATGCCGTGACCGAGCTCCTTCAAAGAGTGAAAAAAAGGTCTCGGAGGTTATAAATTTCGACAAACTTTTGAAAATGAACTCAGCTTTTCTACTATAACTAAAATGAGCGCTTCATGGCTGACAGCAGTATTTAGACAGCTGATACCCAGGAAGCAAAGATCAAAGCGAAAGAGAAAGGCTTCGCCGGCCAGCTTCTCGTTATCCTGAAACGAGGTAGCTCCTTCAAGGCTGGTAATTCATATGATCGCTACGACCGACTGTTCCCATTTGATCCTTACGAGTTTTTAGACAGCTGATATTCAGGAAGCAAAGATCAAAGGGAAAGAGGAAGGCTTTGCCGGCCAACTTCTCGTTATCCTGAAACGAGGTAGCTACCTCCTTCAAGGCTGGTATTCAAATGATCGCTGCTAGACCGACTGTTTCCATTTGATCCTTACGATCAGTCTGCGGTCGACGAGATAGAATTAAAGTATTTGTCAATCGCAACAATCACTGAAGCATTGTTTCGATATGATCGCAACAATCGCCGAACTTTTTTAAAACGATCGTGGCTATCATATATGGAAACCATTGTTTTTGTTGTTTTACTGTCAGTTGTTCCGTTTTGCATTTCGGGTCACACAGCTCCGATTTATCAACAATTGCGACGTTACTCTTCCGCCAACCATTTTATCTGTTTATGGATTGGTTTTATTCACGTAATTGTTAATCAAAAGTGACCCAGCGAGGTTAGTTTTATCAACTTTCTCTGTTTTCTTCCCGCTCAAACCCTGTCTCAAATCCGCAAAATTAAACTCGCATGCAAAAAATAAATGTCGTACAACCCGGGGCTTCTGTTTTTGTTCAAAAATAATAAAAGCGGTAATTATGTTCCTCCCAACAGCGGAAAACACATGGAAGGTTTACACGCTGCTTTTGATCTGCAATTTAAACGTCACAGGACATTTTTACGCAAGTTCTTAGTCTCCCAAGCATTAACATTTCGCAATTGGAAATGAACAGGTGATAGTTTGGTTGTTATTCAGCCGTCGAGAGATAATTAAACCCAACTTGAATAGGGTTCGGAAAGCAATTTTCATCAATTCACAAGTTCAGTTCAACATACAGTGGAACGCCGATTTCTCGACTTAACCCTCATTTTTTCGAACCTCCCGATAACTCGAACCAAAAGCCGTTTCCCTCTCCTCACTGTAATTTTACACCCGATCTCAATGTGTTAAACTCATTTTCGTTTTCCTTGGTGCTTCGCAAAAGTCGAGATTCGACTGCATTTCTTATTACGAAACTTTGCTTCACTGAGGGTTTTCGGCGCAGCTTGTACCGTAATTTTCTGCGTCTTTCGAACTTTAAATTTCAGTTAAATTCTCTGCTGGCAAAGGACACGCTCGGAACTTGATCTCGCGAAACATGTTGACACGAATATAAAGTTGTTCACAGAAATTTAAGTCTGCGATAAATTCAGTTTTAGTTAAATCTGAAGGGAAGAAGACGGTTGTTGAACGAAAGAACAGATCTTTAGTCACCTCAAACGTGTCTCCTTTCTTGTCCAAAAGTTGACAACTGACTTAATTTTTTGGCTTGTAATAAACGCTCAGGCGGGTAGTCACTTAATGGAACTGAACATGCAGTGTATATTGGTGCGTTCAGAGAAAACTGAGTCATTTCCACCGGACACTGGAAAAAATATTAGGTCGATAACTGCTGAAGGAATTCAAAAGTGGGAAGACGTTTCGGGTCTTACACAATTCCCTGTGCTTACTTTATCTTTAGCAGCCAATCCGGAACGAGCTAAGAAAATAGATATCTTTGGTAACTGAATATTGCAAACCCGAATATTTTTTTTTGTACTGATTTCCTTTAAACTAACGTCTAGTGAATGCAAATCGCGCACACTGTGAGTTTACAAGTCACTGAAAGCACATCAGTTTTCAGATTTATTTTGCTGTCGCCGTTTTCTCTTGAATTGTTATTACGCGATGAATCGGTTAACCAGTTTACTGGCAATTCTCGTTTCGTGTGTTTCGTTCGCGAAGTCGTCCGGGGAAGTTTTCCACGAGTATTGTGTTGTCGGCGCTGGGCCGGGAGGTAGGTAATTTTCAATTTCAACTTAATGGAAGTTACTCCTTGTTGTTCATAATCTATTAAGTTAAAATGTGTTCGTTAATTATACAGTGCTTTGTAAATTTTATTCGTGCACTTGTTGATACTGAAATTTGTTAAATTTGCTCCCTCAGGTCTTCAAATAGGATTTTACCTTGAACGTGCCGGGCGCGATTATGTAATCTTTGAACGAGATGGTCTAGCAGGTATTTTCGTAAAAGATAATGGTACTTTTAATATTAATACTAGCCACTCTAAAACCCTGTTTTATCGCCTTCAGGTTGCCCGGTTAGGCTAAGTTTAGTTATTTGGGGAAAACATTTGCCCGAAAAAAGGCGAGAGAATGAGTAGGGCAGCAGTGCAACGCAGGAAAGCGAGAGAACGACAACAAAAAACAATACAAACTGGTATACCAGAATCTTCAAAGGACCTTTGCTTAAATGCTCACTGACCTTCTTTCTTTCCTCGCCCCAAGCCCCTCCCTATTTTTCTCTCTCCGTTTTTCGCGCTGCCTTTCCAACTGATAGACTGCAGCTTGGTTTGTTGGGAGCGAAAAAGGGAAAGTACTATGAATGAGTCAGGTATAAATAAGCGGAAAGAGAAGGCAGAACTGGTAAATAAGCTTTACTAACTAAGGTTCAAAATGAAGACATGCTCACCATCAGTAGTAGTTGAGATAAAAAAAGACGCGAAAAAAAATGAAATGTTATAATTTCTCGAACAATTCGTGGTTATTACTAAAAGAACATGTCATTCTAGACTGGGGCCTGTTTGTCGAAAGCCTCGGAAACTTTTCGGGCCCGCAAAGCCAGTTTTAATTAATCTGCGTCTTAAATCAGAAAGGTGTATACGCCTAAAACTTCTTGTATGAAGGGAACTTCTGCTCGCATTAAGAATATGTAAATAAAACAACTCTGTAATCATAAGGTTTCAGATTTGCTACGGCTTTCCGGGTGCGAAAACTTTTCGGGACCTTCGAGAAACGGGCCCAGATTGAAACCGACAAGTACTGAAGCCGTCTGCAAGTCAGATAGTAATAAGTTATTTAAATTCAACCTCCTCGTTACAGAGCTAGTTTCCTTGAGCTTCCTTTATAACACAATAAAGTTATTTATATTTTTATCCTAAGTTCTGTGAAACTAAACTTGGAACTCTATTTTACTACATGGGTGATAATGTTGCGATGTCAATACAAAGTGACGTGTGGGTAAATTTTCTTTAATTATGCAAACCTTCGTAACGGTATTATTTTAAAACATTTGTGGTAATCAATGGCATTTTCCGGCAGATCTTTTAAATGCTTTTCTCTTAGGCTTAAACAAGTGACCTCAACGTAACTAAGAGTGACGAATATTACTTGTCTCACTACGTGCAGATCTTCATCAACAAAATATTATCTTGCATATCGCTTAGGGCAGATGTTTGAGTGGAAATTGACTCTCGGTTTTAACTCAGTTTTGTTTCCTAGAGCATTTCAGATATCAAATGGTACTTTTGCAATATATAGGATTTCTTTTATGTAAAAATCAAGTCAATATTGCATGATTATTAGGTCTATTTCTTTGAAAAATGAAAACATCTGTCTCCGCGTTATGTGCACCTGTACATCTGCTGTTACAGTATCCTTCAAAGTTTCTTTTGTATAACAGATATGCTCATTGCATCTCAGAGAAGAAAAGAAATGTTAAACCCCATATTGTTTGTAAGTTGATAGGAAAGGCATAAAATTTCTCTTGATCACTTCTGTTTTTCATCTTTGACATTTAAATAGAAAGAAAGCAAGCATGACCCGTTTTTAGTTTAACATTATGTTTCTGGTTTTTTTCTTCATTAATTGGTCTCTTGGTTCGTTCAATCGTCCATCAAAGCAAGTTTAAGATATCAATAAATATCCTCTGCCTTTTTTTGTATATATGTTTAAAAATTTTGTTACCCCAGCCCAGGCTGAACTTTCTTTGTTTCTTTCTGCCGATTATAGGAAGACTGTACTCTTAAGAACATTCTTAGATTATAGCGTATGACAGTTCCGTTTCATTAACTTTGATGGCGTTGAAGTAATTTTGGTGCCAGACTGTAGGCAATAAGGCCTGATATGACACACAGATCTTCTTGCAAAAATGTTATAGCATCGAACACACAGCTGGTGCTGTTTTTGTTGTTTTCTGGCTAGTTTTGCAGTATAGAGAACGGAAGAATTTTATACGGTTTAGTAAATAACATATAATGGTATTGTATTTACAAATTTTCAACACAAAAAAATCATCCTCTTTTCAAAATCTCAGCCTCAGATTTATTCTTAAAATATTCTTAAAATTTCACAAATTAGTCTCGATATACTCATAGAAAAAAAAATTGTATATAATTTATCATGGAGCAGTTTTCAATTTAGTGTACTAAAGCAAAACCATTGTAATGACTCTGGCCAGTAACAAATTACACATACAGTCAATCCATTGCACCAATCAAAACTCAGAGCAAATACACGTAGCCGCCGGTAAGCGCGGGAAAACCTGTGCGAGCGAGTCACGATTGGTTTTGGCTTGACTTCTGATTGGATTACAACGTGACGTGAACTTTTTTTTTAACCAATCGCTTAGCGTTACGCGCAGGTGAAAACCACTCCATACATATATTCCTTTCAGATTTTAGTTCTGAGAATTTTATAGTTCCTGGGTCAGATAATTTATTGTAAAATAATATAATGCAATAATTACGCAATTGTTGTATTTTGCAAATCACCGGTTGACACTCCTAAATAGAATCTACTTTGTTAACAAGTTATTTTAACACTTTTTATTCCTAGGTGCATTTTACGCGAAGTATCCAAGACATAGAAAGTTAATATCCATTAACAAGAGACATACAGGTATGCAACATAAAATTAAGTTTGTATTTTTAAGTTTCCTTTTTATCCGTTTTTAAAAGTTCTTGTACATATTTAAAATTTTTACTTAGCAGCCATAACTTACGCACGGGCCCCTGCTGATACCAGCCAATGGCTGATGGGGTCACTCTGCCTAAATAAAGTTTGATCTGACTTATAGAGCTGTTTTCAAGCGAGTGTTGTGAAACCATAAAAACATACATACCTACATATATACGTTTATTTCACGTCCCCATGGGGCTTTTCATTTAAATATATAACACAATAAAAGGATATGGAGTGAAATAAAGTAAAGGTTATCAGTCTGGCCACTCAAAGACTACACTGACAATCCAATGAACCAATCAAAATCCAAAGCAAAAAATACTTCACTTCTGACTGGATGACAAAGTGGTGCAGCAGCGTGATAATGCAAAATGTGAATTACATTTGACACTCAGGACATAACTACTCTAAAGCCTTGTAAGTGATTATTGATCAAGTACAAACTATACGGTACAAGCAACTTTTTCAGTTTTCATGCCCTACTGTAAAACATCCCGGATAAAAGTTACTGGGCTCTAACCATTTTTTTTTCTTGACAATTAAGTCATCTAGTATGCAATGATATGTGCAGAGAGCTATATAATTATCAAGCATCCTAGGTGTCTGCATTGCGTGCAAATATCCAGTTATTTTGCACGGCTATTTTAAAATTTTCTTTCTTTTTCCTTTGTCTTATTATTCATTTGTGAATATACCTGTATTTTCAGGAAAAAGTAATAAAGAATTTAACATGCGTCACGACTGGAATTCCCTCCTCAGTGATGACGAGTCTCTTCTAATGACACATTACTCCAAAAAATTCTTTCCTGATGCCGATGAACTGGTGAGCTATCTCAAAAATTGATTTTAAAATGATAATGCATTGACAGTTGCAGACCATTATAACTTGAATACGGCTGCAGAAAGCTAACCAGTCCGTGTGCAACACTTCTTGTGCCAGTAGATACTTAGATCTCCACCCTTGCTATTCTTGAATCACAAATGCTGACATTGCTGTGCTGTTTTTATATTTTACGTTAAGTGTTAACTATATTGATTTTCCTTGCTATAAATTGGGTTTGGTTTTAGAAAGAAATAATGTCCACCCATCTCATGTTTCAGAGTTATGCTGCAGAACATTTGTGCACCTTCATCCAAACCAAAGCATTGAAAAACAAAAAACAAAAACAAAAACAAAAAAAACACTACAACAAGAAACAAAAAAAATACCTCGGCAATATCTGTAAGGGTTAGATGGCCAGTTAGTCAGGTTTTGCAAGTTTCAACACTGATATTTTCATATACTCTCTTTTGGTAGATTTCTTTCTGTTCGAACTGAGTTTAAGTGAAATTCCTAAGGTACTCTGTGTGGTTATTAAACCTTCAAACCTTATCACATTTCGTTGAAGCACCCCGCACCCTGTCGATATTGAGTTGTCTTAGTGCAGAATGATTTTCTCGTCGCCCACTCACCGGACTGTTTCGAGGCTTGTGGCTTGTTTAACCACGTCTTTCCTCTTCTCCCGTCATTTAATTTTACCTGGCACTGACTGATCTGAGAAACCATATTTCATTGTTAGGTTCAATATCTCAATGACTATGCCACCAAACTTAAATTAAAAGTCCAGTACAACACCAATATTCTGAATGTGTCAAGAGTAGGAGAAGACGAGCAAGCTCTGTTTTACCTCAAGGACCAAAATGATACACAATACACTTGCAAGAATCTTATCATGAGGTAATGCTAATAAACGTTTTTGAAGTATAGTATCCTCATCAGCCTGTTATTCTATTATTCATACCTTTCAAAGTGTCATGTGTTCTTAGGCAAGACTTTTATAACTGTTAATTTACACCTATAATTTTCTTAAGTCGCAAGGGTTACAAGCCCAAACGCCCTAATATGCCAGGCTCTCAAATCTGGGTTGACTAACCTCAAGTCCAATTCCATACAAATCTAGATAACGCAAGTTGTATCGCAAACTCCTATGATGTCTCTTTGTAACATGCAGCTGCAATTATATGACTGAATGATGGAGAAAATTTGATTGCCAGGTAGTTCTTTTTGGAGGTTGCAGGTTGGTGGTGGGAATTTCACTGCGACAAACCAGGGCAGGAAAACAATTTGAAATCTACTTGCCCAGTGGACCAGTAAATTCCAGTTTTCACTTGCCACCACTTAAATATTACTTGCCAACGTGGCGCCAGTATGGCAATCAGAAGACAAATGCGAACAAAGTATGCTTGGATGCCTAATCCATGCTTTTAACTTAAAAGGGCTAGGTCACGCTATTTTAGCCAGTTTTGTTTAATTTTGTTAATTATGAGCTCTAAACGTCATATTGCAAAGCAAGAGTCTTTCATTTGCAAAATTACAGCCACATAACAACTGAGAATGATTTTCCAGCTGTGTAAATGACATTTTGATATAAACTGATATAAATTTGAAAAAAGGTGGGCCGACGTTTTTCAAATTTACCCAAATGCAATGCATTTTAATCCTCTCCAATTTTGTCCATCCATGTCCCTTCTTGTCTTTCCTGTGTTTTGTTTGAGATCTTCTATAGTTTTGAGCCATTTTTGTGATATTTTAGTTAATTCTATGACCATTTGATCAGTGCTGAAATTGCCTAAAATTGAGTGACCTATCCCCTTTAATGGTTAACTTATCTTCTTTGAAATAGCTCCTGACTGGAAGTCATCATTTACCAAGCTGCTATTTTCATTTAGACTCACAAGATTACTGAGGCTAATTTCACTCGCCCACCCGACCACTGAACTTCTATTTTCACTTGCCAAGAGCAAAATTTACTTTCCCTGGGCAAAGGGACCTGGATTTTTTTTCCTGCCCTGCAAACTGTAGAAACGATGAACACACACAAAATAAGCTTCTAAATAACATCCCAGTTACTACAAATAGAACTCTGGTTAGCTTAAATAGCACTCAAAAATGGTTAGCTTTCGCAACGACTACTGTGAGGGTAACAAGATGTACTGGAAGTGTCTTTAGGTCGGATTCTGGCAATCTGCAACCAGCAAAAAATTGAAAAAAAAAAAAATATTAGTGAGGTATTTCAAGTTGATATTAATCAATTAGTGCTCTTTTCTCTTTTATTAGTACTGGTATATCAGTCGAAAATTTCCCAAAAAGGTTCAGGGGATTTGAACACACAGAGGTATGTCTAGCTGAAACATTACAGCCACTCTGAATCTACCACAGAACTTTGATTGAACATCAAAATGTGGCCTTGCTAACAACTGTTAGGTGAATTATATTGTCATTATTTAATAACTTCAAATATCTTCTTTATGACTACTACTCTGGTGCTGTCAGAATGAACTACAATTCGGACAATCCTCGAACGTTTAAAACCATCTGTTTGAATTGCAACTCCACAAGATTTCTAGACGTAACAATAATGTGCTGCATGTAATGTGGTTTTCTGTTTCTTTCTTTTTACATATATTTTATTTCTGGGCCAGCAGTAATTGGCTACTGAGCTGTTGGGATGTCCCTGCCAAACCTCTACATATTGATTGTAATGTTTTTTTGTTTTTATTTTTTTGGCATCATAAAGGCAAAGCTAATAAAATAAAACAAATAACTTTCTTTTTTTTCCTTAGAGTTACTCTGAAATGTCAACAAACCCTGATGACTATGAGGGACAAACAGTGCTAATCTTAGGAAGAGGTGATAAACAAAATATAAAAAGGTCTTTTTTTCAAAAGTTATCTGGTGTTGTTTTTATGTATGAAAAATATCCTCATTTTGCTGCAAGCTCTAATTATGTGTACTGATAAATAAAGTTTATTAAGAGCAAAAACAGACTCCAGTATTATTATTTATTTTTCACTGCAGGTAATTCAGCATTTGAGACAGCTGACAACATAATGGGAGCGACCAATTTAGTGCATATGTTTGGCAGGTTAGTTATTTAAAAAGGGAAACAAGCTGCAACATAATCTGTACTTGTAGAACCTCAAGTTTCAAACAAGAAAATATGCGAACTTTTGTTATAAATTCTGGAAGTAATTTTTCTCAGTGCAATTTTCTCTTCAGTTATTGCCTAAAAGTTCTATAAAATAAATATCTTAACAACCATTGAAACTATTTTTCATTTAACTACAGATCAAGAGTTCGCTTGTCTTGGGAGACACATTATGTGGGTGATTTGAGGTAGGTGGTTGTAGTGTACATCACCTGGCCTAATACATAGGAGCACCCAGAGAAATGAGAGAGACACATGGAGTGGAAAAAATTTAGGAGTTTTGTGTCTTCTGCTGTTAGATTCAATTTGCTTATCTTAAATGTGTTGAACATAAAAGACACAGTTGAGGTCAAATACAACAGTTGTGATCAGCAGCTTGTTTAATTTATTAGTCCAGTGCTTAATTCTACATGGCTAATTGCATGGTTGCCATAAGATGGAGTGATGATACGAACCCTGTCATATTGCACATTTCCACCCATGCAACGCTTTACCCCTCCAGCGATTCATCCGGTTTTAGTAACTGCCCCATTTGATATTTCTGTACACCAGGTTCCAATTGCTCGAAGGCTGGATCACGCAATCCCTTGCATAAATCACTATTCAGTGGATAAGTGTTAGCAAAATAAATCACGCTATCCACTGGTAGTGGCTTAACCAATGGATATCCAGCTTTCGAACAACCTGGGTCAGAGGGAGAGCTGGGCACTGCAAGTGTTAAGTGCCATCGCTCAATGGAAAAACCGCATTGGCTCGAACCTGAAGCCTGCAAATGTGGAATCTGCTAGAAGCAGCTGACTGAAGTGTACTTGCAGTACTTCTGAAATTAGCATTACTCAAAAGACCAATTTCAGGATGTTCTATTTCAGGCCTTAGAGTCACATGTGAAATGAGATGGGTAGGGTAGAACTTATCTTGCCAGGATTAATAAGTTATTTTTTCTGCTGCATGCGAGGTGACCTGAAACTTATCAATTGTTATCCACTCAGTCAGGAGGAACCTGTTGCATAACGTCTTCTCTGACTTACATGCAAAATTTCCCTTATAAGAGGTTTTTCTTCTTCATCCAGAGCTGTGAACAATGGAATATTGGACACTTATCAACTGAAGTCTCTTGATGCATTGTTGGGTAGGTCTTAAAATTTGACCTACTTTACAGAACGTTAAATTGCCTCATTAAGGTAATATTTAAATTTGAAAATAATGCGCTAAGGAAACTTCTACAGAACAAATTTGATTCTTTGTTAAGCAATCAAGACGTGTGTTAAATTAACAAAACAACACACTTTTACATACAGAGCAAAAGAACTAAGCAACAACACACTCATATTTCTACATATAGCTTTTATTTGATGGACATTCTTTAGCGCACATAATGTGGCTGTAAATTTTGTCCCTATCCGAATTGCAGTCATTTCAGTTTGCCAAAAAACCAGTGCCCCTGATGCCATAGAGTCGGTTTGCTCAGGCTGTTAGCATTATGGTCAATGGATAAAGAGCGAGAAAAACTTGTTTTGTGTAATCTTGTTTCATCACCCCAACAGTTTTGTATTTTTCAGTCGGTTGGCTTCTTCAAAGAAAGAGACCGATTTAAGCACATCTTCCTTGAACTTTCAGTCTGGCTGAAGGGACTTTCAGACTGTGTTTCGGGTGAACTGGCTATCGGGTGAAACGACTGGTTACCATCTATCCTTTCCTCGTACCTTAATTTCCTAGTTGCCAAAAATATATTTTACTCTTAAATCTAAATTAAATCAAAAAGATATTCACCAGTTAGCTAGTGATGATTTTCTTTACAGTCATTACTGTCTACTTTAGAAAGTATTCATACTGTAAATAGAAAATTTAGCATGTAAGAGAATGTAAAGCATGTAAAGAATGTAAAGAATTAGATTAAGAATTCCTTGCTTGGATTTTACATTACTTGAGCTAGAAGTAACTAATATGGTTCGTTTAGCGAACGGTGGAGAACATGCCTGGCCTTGGCAAACAAAGTATGCACATTATGTGTGGCTATTGCATTTGATACTACAGTCAAACCTGTATATAACGGTCACCCTTGGGAAATGGCCATGTGACCGTTATATACAGGGTGACCGCAGTACACAAGTTCCCTTTAAACTTCCCTGGAAGTCAATAAATAACATTTTTGTGAGCAAAGAATAACTCAATTTACGTTTTATTGACAATAACGAGCAACAGCAACGCAATAAACACCATAAAAAAGGCCAGTAAAATGTCCGTGGTGTACTTTTAGGGAGGTGCAGTGAAAGTCTACTGAAAGCTAATGAACAGCGTTTTCAAGTGGAAAACCACTTATTTTATATTTATTGACAACACTTTGAGACAGATAAGTACAGTACAGTGTTGTAAGCAGAGAACTACATGACGAAAGTGAAAACAGTGTGGTATGGTTGTGTTGTTACAGTTACAGTAACTATTGTTTGAAAGCGACGACACTTTAATGATATCTGCCGCAAGCATGTGTCGGACGCAGGCGATGACATGTCAGTACGTAGTAGTTGTGTTTAGTACTAATATCTGTATTTTTGTGAGACCCCTGCCTTGGTGGCTGCTATTTAACGAGCTTATGAGTATAGCTTGTCATTATTCGTTAATCGTAACCCAATTTCGTGACCGTTATAAACAGGTAAAAGATAATGAAATTGTGGATTCTGGAAGTCTAAAGGGTGACCGCGTCCGTTATATACAGGTGACCGCTATATGCAGGTCAACTTAACAGTAAATATAAGGGACGATTTTTGGGAAGTTGTTCTATGACCGTTATACACAGGGTGGCCGCTATATACAGGGCCGTTATATACAGGTTTGACTGTACTCACTTTTCAGCATTGTGATGGGTCGATTGAAAAAGGCTCTCTCCACATGAGAGATATTTTTAACGAGAAAATGCTTAAAGCTTGTTTAGATCCTTTCAATTACTGGCAGATGAAACAAATAAGGAATGCACTTTTGTAAAGTCTTGCAAAAGTCTCTCTAATTAGAAACATTCCGTTTTGATTCACTCTTCTCTTAGAGGCTCCTGTAGAGGAGATTTCAGTGGTGAAGAGAGATGGAGGACTTTATGTTGATGCTATTGATGACCGTGGAGTGAATGCTGTTCTCAGTGGATTAGTACGTAAGTAATGTAGAACACTACCAAATCCTGTCCGTCAAGTAACTATGCCTTTCAAACGCAACCTCCACAATAAAGGTCAACTTATGGCTGCATTTTATATTGCTGTCGATTTATTCAGCTGATTTTTCAAGACAAAATGAAGTTAACAAAGTATCTAGTGGTTCATGTCTGTACGCAGGGTGTAACTTCATGCTTAGACCTAACATATCTTGGAACAGCTGCAATTAAACAGTTTAACAACAAGTGCCCGTCTATCTCACCACATTTTATTTGATTTCTACTTTTATCAGCTGACAACTTTGCTGTGCGGGAGCCGTATGATCGCGTCATACGATGTCTGGGTTTCAAGGTACATTTGGCTTTGAATCTAAAAACAAGACCATATATTAAACACATTTTTGGTTAATTACTAAAAATGGAATATTGTTTATGGAATATTTTGAGAATTGGTTCATGTTTAGCGTGCGTATATCGAGTCATGGATGCAGGCGGGATGTTTGGAGAGCACGAAAGAAGCGTAAGAGTTGCTCGAGGCGACAGCCGAGAGCAACTCTAGCTTTCTTGAGTGCTTCCCAAACTTCCCAAGTGCATCCATAATTCGATATATGCACAGCTAAAAGTATGAACCAATTCTTTTATAACAAGGCGACAACAACTTGGGCGCTAAAACATGTTTATTTGTGATTGACTACAAAGTTCTCACAATGCATGGTGAAGGAAAACAAAGGACATTAGGATCCTAACACGCCACCACCAGTTGAGCAACGGTTGAGCGAAAATGCTCGACCTGGTTTCTAAAATTGTCAATGAAAAATTCGCTTCTCGAATTAATTATCATGAAAATGTAGGCAGACAAGGTCAAAAATACTCGATGGTAATGTTGACAAACAAAGTCAAAATACTCACGTTTAAGGTGTAAACATCTTAGCTTGGCAAAAGTCAAAGGCTCGAAGTAGAGTTTGGATTGTTCAGAATAATCTTCACATTACCGAAACTTAAACAAAAGGAACTTGCAATAAACTCGACGGAAATTTTGCAGCTAAACTGAAACTGCACACGTCATCTTATATACGCACAGCCGTGCGTACACAGAGATTTCGTTCATGATGGCTCAATACGAATTAGATAGGACTAGCGCGCGCGCCATGTTATAAACTTATTTATGTATGTTATCAACTGCCTGTGAGCCAAACGTTCTGAAACCCCTGAACAATTTATCAAAGGAAATCGTAACTGTGACCGTGTTTGGATATCTGGGACCCGTTTCAGAGTCTCGAAAGCCCCGGAAACGTGTCGGGCCTGCAAAGCCATTTTTGGTTCATCCGTATCTAAAAACAGAGAGGTGTATAGGCCTGAAACGTCTTGTCTGAAGGAAACTTCTGGTCATATTAAGAATATGTGAATATAAAAACAGCTCTATGATCATAAAGTTTGAGATTTTGCCACGGCTTTTCGGGTGCGAAAACTTCTCAATACCTTCAAGAAACGGGCCCCTGATCTTTATTATTAATATAGATTTTTGATTTGATATAATAAGATTTTAGTTTTAGGTTCGATAGAGAAGATATACATTAAACATTCAGGACAGTGCTTGATCACTTTTCAAAGCACCTGCTGCATGTTGTGTAATCTCTCTTGGTGTTTGGAAATGTGGTAAAACATGGTCTGTCACATTTGTTATATTACATTCTCAAAATCATTAATAATTCATGAAGATAAAACAAAGAAAATCACAACCGTGAAGGAGGTTTGGATATCCGGTCTCAATTAGCATAGACTTCGACAATTTTTGACAGTTTTTGTTTCGATTGAGAAGATATATCAAACAGTCGAGACAGTGTTTCATCGGCAATCCAAACACCTCGAAGTTCGTCCAAAAGACTCCGCAGCTCGTTGTATTTTCAACTCTCCTCCAGGTGTCTGGATATCTTGTTGAAACACAGTCTCTCGTGTTTGACGTATTACATGAAACGTTCTTAATTTGAAGTACCATAACCAACAGTACTTTTTGACGTGTTTTCAAACCAATTCAATGATTTGTTACGTTATGTACTGGGATTTTTTTGTTTGTGTTTAGTTTGACTTCTCTATATTCGACAACACAACTAAACCAAAACCAGCTAGAGGATCACGTGCCAAAAAATACCCAGCTGTCAAAGCAAGCTATGAATCTACAACTATACCCAGGCTCTATTTTGGTAAGTTGAACAATCAGGGCCAGGTTGTTCGAAAGCCGGTCAACGCTAACCCAGGATTAAAAGTTAACCGAAGTATTACTTTTTCTTGTATAAACATGTATTTTACTACTCACGTTTTGTGTAGTTTGAGCTTAGTCAAGCTCAAAACTGAAGGACAAACATTATAAACAGAAAATCTCACCGAAAAGTCACAAAACTGAAATCAAAATTTTTGCTAATCCTGTAATTAGCTTAATCGGGCTTTGAACAACCCGGCCCTGCACATTACTGATATTCTATTTAGTCGTCCATGGGTAGATCCATGGGAAGGTTGGAAGGGATTGCATATCTCCCCTCCCTTGCTAATAAGGGAGCTTAAGCAATGACGACGGCTACTCTAAGGACGACGCCTAATAAAAATTGGATTTACAGTTTACCTTCAAATTTCACAGTTATCCAGATCTGTTTAGAAGGCCAATTGGTCTAAAAACCTGCTTAAACTAAATTTGTAATGTCAGGGATAAATTCTAAATGGAAATACGTGGCTCATGTTCTCTAAAATACACAGAACGTGGTCATTTCACATTGTTGTTTTGCGGAGGACGGCAAAGAACTATGTAAAGATTTATCATGCACATGCACAGCCATTGTTCTTCTCATTAAACCTCTTGTTTGGCGACGTTCTCGTTGCCATCGTCATCGCGGTTCGCCTAAGTTCCCCATTTTCTAGGGGAGCACACCTCCAGACACTAACCCTGCCCCCTGCCTCAGGGGCATGGAGTTTTAGAATTTAATTATGACCTCTCTTAATTCTCCTTACATTGTCAATACTTTCGAGCAGACAGACCATTACAACTGGGGATAGTGTCTTTCGAGTGAAATGTAAAACCCAACTTCTCAGAGTTAACAATATAAGGATACAATTACAGCTAATTATAATGATAAAATTTTAGGTCAAGAAAGAAGAATATCAAATGTTTTAAGTACCTGATTACTCCACTTCATGGCTGTACTTGTAATTTTCATTTCCAAAGTAAATGCACCAACCTTTCTCGTTCGGTCCCTCCTTGATTTTCTCATTACTATTACATGTACTACCTCCCCCTCCCCCCTCCCCCCCCCCCCATTTACCTGAAGCATTTTGAGATCTTCAAGCTAAAAGTATATATTTTAACTAATGGAATATGTGCGATCTCAGTCCTTCCTTCTCGAGTTTAAATGTAAATTATTTGTTAACACAACCCAACTGTGGAATGACTTAGTTTTAACTTTGTTTGCAAAAGTATGATTCGTCGAACTCATTCCTGATAGTTTGGATAGTTTTATCCTCAATACAATCCACTGCAGCTGATCCAGATTTTTAATTGTTTTATTTTGCCTATTTTACAGCTGGTACGAACACCCACTCAGTTGACATCCGCAGGTCTGCAGGAGGATTCATTCATGGTTTTCGATACACTGGTATTTGAAAATTTTGTTTTTCAGTTGTAAATTGAGCTGGATTAATCAAAACGTGGATCATTGGACAATGCAGTTCGCGAGTTTTCATTGGCTGAGCCATCATGGGTTATGAGTCATTATACTATGTTCTACAAAATAATATGCTAAGCGTAAGCGTGACTTTTTTGGGGGACGTTTTTATTTTAGTCCGGCTTTCTATATTTTGGGGGCGTTTTTATTAAAACAATTATTCAACTCGCGCTTGTTGGATAGCCAACGCGCGCTCGTGGAATAACCGTTAAGTAGACTAGATGCAGATTATAGATTGAGGAGATTATTAGACCATGCCTCAAAAATCGTACCAAGCAGATAACCAGATACTCAAAGAAAAGAAAGTAGTCAACGACAATTGTTGATTGTCCATAAGAAGCAGAAGAATGGCCTGCAATCACGCAGTTGTGGGGTGAGGGGAAGGGTCACAATCATCTTGGTCAAAACTTGCGGTAGCAGTAACGTTTTCCAGTTCTGTCCTTGGCTTTCAAGTTTAACGGGACTGAACCAATAGACAACTTTGTCAGGTCCTTACTGAGTTTTATTGTTGTTATTACTAACATCACTACTGGTACTTTGAAAGGTCAATTTGTCATTCAAAAATGTTTTGAATTTTTCGTCTTTTTTTTACAGCACGTGCACTTCATCGTGAGTTGGAGTGGCGCAACCATAATGTCACATGGCCTCACATAACAATCCCAGTCACAGAAGTCATAAATGTGATACTCAAAAGGATTAATGAAGCCTCGGTTAGAATTAAAACAACTACTTTTACATTAATAATTTATATATTTTTGCAACCACTAACTAAAATTTACTACTCATTCTTAATATTTATCTTGTATAAATATACCAAATCGTTATCCAGTCCATACTCTATGTGATAATTTTCATATTTACTTATAACCTTATAACAAGAGAAGTAAAGAGCTAGATTATTTAGTGTAGGACATTTTCTTGTTACTCAGAGTTTCACGCTTTTTCCGAAGCGATCATCAGAGTTACCTGATGATTGCTTCGGACTCTGGGTACTTAACAAGTAAATGTCTTGGACCAACTAATCCAGCTCTTTATTTCTATTGTTATAAATTCAAGGTTCGCACTTTTTTGGGCTTTTGAAATTCCATGACTTTCCATGACCTTTTCCATGATCTTTCCAAGTTTTCCCGTGACCTATGCTAAGCAGTTGTTCTCAAAGTAATGTCAAAACAATCTATTATTTAAGGTATTTTCCCTTATTATGACGCATAAAATGCATGCTAGTCTTTATTTTTGTACTGGAATTAACTGGTTTTCTGACTTGTCCGTTGTTTTTTCCACTTTTGATTTTTTTTTTGCCTGTTCATTCTTAGAACGTTTATTACTTTTCCATGACTTTCCATGACCCACACTTCAATTTCAGGACTTTCCAGGCCTGGAAAATGAAATTGTAAAATTCCACGACATTCCAGGTTTTCCATGACCCGTAGGAACCCTGAAATTGCTCTAGTCTAACTATCGAGCACTCCAATTGCCGATGAGGATTTCAACCTGCTATTTGGTTATATTTATAATCTTATAAATGAGCCATCGCTTAGATGTTCAAAATTTGCTTGTTTGACTAAGTTTATTCTCATGACAGGGTATTTATCAAATGTTTGGTGTCCTTGGAGAAGTAATAATCTTTCGTGAGTATAAATTTTATAAATATGAAACTTTGTCTCAGAAAAAAGTTTTTGTAACTTTCAAATTCTCGACAATTCTTAAAACATTATTTTTACAAGATATATAGCAATCAGCAATCACTGACTGAGGTTCTTCAAAACTCAATGTTACTATGTGCAAAAATGCATGAGTATTTCCACTTGAACTTCAAACGAAAGCAATAAACATTTTTAGTAAAAAAGTTTTATTGAATTTTACTCCTGTTTCAACTTTTTGTGTACCTGACAAAAGGTTCTGTTTACTTCTAATTTGTTTGTTTCTAACCTGTTAATTGAAACTATCAGCTTTGCACGATTTCAAGGAAGCAGTAGACACATTGGTCAAATAGATAATTAATTTTACAAACTGAATGATTTATTTAAGTTGTGATTAAATTTTTTTTATGACATGACATTACAACGCGATGATTTAAGTTATTGGTATTCCTAGCATAGGAATACTAACCAGTAACATGGTCAAATTTTTACGATAACCACAACATTGTTTTTCACTTCTCTTAAAAGCTCTCCAACGAATAGCCGAGTCTTGGCATCAAGTATTCTTATAGAGTAAAGCTAAGTCATACAAGAGAGCAGAAGTAGTGATTATGATTAAACCTTAAAGTGAATTATCATGACTCATATCTGACTTCTTCTCTACTCCAGGTGAAAATGGAAATGCAGAATACTATGAAGAGTTTCCTATTAGACTGGTGGATCAATTTGAAGGTATTTTTTTTGGTTGCTGTTATCATGATGCATGCTTTACCGTTGAATTGCTTCACAAAGTGATCTTATCACATCTTCTTAACCACTAACTAGACGCTTGAACTCTTTGTTTGCCAGGGAACGCTTGCTTTGCATGCTACCAGCTACTACAGCCCTTCATTTCTTATGACTTGTCTTGAGTTTTCTTCCTAACCATTTTGTGCCTCGCTTCACTTGATTTGGCAAATCAAAATCTCCATTTTACACCATCATATTATTGCCCAAGAGTCCCAAGTAAATTAGGCACTTTACTTCTATTTTCTTTTCTTTTGCACGCCCCCTTTGCAACTGCATTCCATTGCAATTAAATCATTGCATTGCAACTGTCTGTCACATACCAGGATATGCATTCTCTAAAATACTAAATTTTGTTGTTCAGTTGCATCAAAGTGCTGCTAAAATGTAACTAGTGTAAGGCCTTTCAAACATCACCGGTGCAAGCACTTTTATATTAATTTAGTTTATTCTGCTTATAGAGTTCACTGGTAGTGCAGCGGGTCCAATGATTGTACTCAATATGGAATATGGCAAGGATTTCTCTGGAGCTGGGTAAGTAGGAAGTACAGAAAAGTATACAAACAAAATTATTACATTACATTTACATTACATTTCCATGCAATTACAAGCTGAATGTTTTGAAGTAAACAATTTTACATTATGACCTTATGACCAACCCACTTATACAATCACCTTGTTATTACAGCCACCTCAAGAAAACATTTCGTCAGTCGTTTTTATTGTACGATCACAACAATAAGACCACCCTTTGTCACTGCAACTACAGTTATATAGCCCAGAGTTGGTTGTATGAACAGGGTTCCAATGGATTCTTTAGTAATCAACTTTAAAATGATGTCAACATTTAGCACTTTAATTTTAGTCTGTGGCACAGTCACCCCACGGAAACAACAGTCCAAAGTAGAAAAGGACCAGTGAATTAAAATAAAAAAACAGTCAAACACACATTCATTATTGTCTTCAGCTGCTTAAAGCTTGTTTAGTAATTGAATAAATTGACGTTCCTGCTACGCCTTATGCCAATTCTTGACAAACCCCTATTTAAGCGACCAACCCCTCAAGGGTGGCAGCTTAATAAGGGTTTGATTTTATAACCTTCAGCTAATATGAAAAAGATATTTTTGTCTCTTTGTCAATAATTATATTGATTAAATCATTTCGCACATTTGTGTTACGATTTATAGAAAGGACACATTTAGGCCAGGTCGTGCCACAGGATGGGCAAGTGAGGCTTACAAGTCAAACTTCCTGCATCCTGTGCTTTACTTCTACAAAGAACCTCCTACAGGTAATGTAGCCAGCTGTTCAAATCCACATCAGCAAGGGATTTGCAATCTAGGTTAACTCTGAAAGTATCTATTCACCAACTTTATGATAAAATGCAGCTTATTTCTTTCATTTTCATTGAAGCTTTCCCACCTTTGCGGTTTTTCAAATCCTTTCCTTTGTCTTTTTGCACCCTTTCCCTTTCCTTCTTTTCCTTCCATTCTCTGTACTTTAATTTAGAAATATCCAGCTTTAGATTTTGTGCTACTTGACGCCTTCCTCGTATTGACTGCTATCTATATACTACATTTTTCGTTGGTTTTTCACATGAGCACTTTGTATTCAACGTTTTGACGTCTTTAATCTTCAGCCATGCCAAAGTCATCAAAAGAAGGCGTTCTTCCCAGACCAGATCGCATTCACCACATTGTGGAAGACTTCTTAACACTGTGGTAGGCTGCAAATGCCAGTTTTCTTTTTAAGAAAAGTTTAAAGGTGTTATTGTTGTTTTGTTGCTGCTGCTGCTGACATTGTTACTGCAAGAGCTACAGACTAATGTGCCTTCTCATTCTCACGTTCTGCTCTAACTCAAGCCATTGCTACACAGCCTAATGAAATCCCAAAACGTACTTCCCAAAACCAGAGTTTTACTGGTCTGTACATAGTTGGATGCTGTTGGTCTCAAGCCCAGGATTGTTTTGGTCTATAACTTAACTTAATCCTCCTTGCCCCTCGTGAGGCAAAGTGCTTCCGCCTAGCTCTCCACCGGACCCTGTTCTTGGGGATCTTTTCGGTCTCACCCCATGTCTTCCCGATGTTCAGCTCTTTTATCACCGTGGTTTTGGTCCATGCTGTTGTTGAAATTGGGTTGTTTTAATGATGGTAATAGAGCCTTTATTCGTGTGATTTTTCCTCAGGAATGCGCCAAAGGCACACATTCTTCCCCTGCGCCGATTTATGGAAAATGTCGTTGACAGTGATCTTCGTTCATTTTTTGCATCATCTTGCTTTAAGGTAAGCTTTATACATTTAATGCTGTGTGAGATAACAAAGTATTACTATCCCCCATTCATTTTGACATTAGTTCTGACAATCTGGAGGCACGTCAAGGCAATATCTCCTTCATGCGTCTTCTTACTTCATCACTCATCTGCTTGATGGTGTCATCTACAACTGTAAGGAATAACTACCAGTACACGTAGATCTCTTCCGTGAGTAGACTACATCAACTTTTGAGGAAGATATGGGAGCCCAAGAAAATCCCAATAAGATGGAAGGGAGGGTCAATCATCAGACTAACAAAGAAAGGAAATGCAAGAACTGGCGGAGCATAACTCTTCTGTCCGTCGTAGGCAAGGTATTGGCGAGGATCCTTATAGAGAGGATCAGATGTGGAATTGACTGTTGGTTGAGGAAAGAGCAAGCAGGTTATAGGAAGGGTACAGGAACAACTGAACAAGTTAGTTTTCATATTGCGAAATATCTCTGAACAGGACTGAACAGGTTAACGAATGGCAAGCGACACTGTATCCGAACTTCATAGATTTTGAGAAGGCTTTTGATTCCATCCACCGTGAAAGCCTATGGATCATCATAAAGAAGTATGGCATCCTAGAGAAGATTGTGAGAATGAGAAAAACCTTCTATGAAGATTTCCAGTGTGTTATAGAAGATCAAGAAGGATTGTGTGTGATTGGTTTGACTCAAGAACTGGTGTCAAACAAGGATGCAGCAAGTCGGTATTTTTGTTCCTTATCGTCATGGACCGGGGGTGTTCTTGGTAATTATATAAGCTATATGGGTATGTGCCACTATGAAGGGTAAGGTTTTCAGGCAGTTTAGTCTGGGATAAGGTATAAAAATCAGACAGTATTGGTCTGGAATAGAGTATAATTCACCAGAAAAGAGGCCAGTGTACGAATAATTTAGTCTAGAGCAGGGTTCTTTAGCCGGGGTTCTTCAATAGAAATTGAAACTTGGGAGTGACTTTGTCTCTGTCTCTGAATTAAAAATAGCTAGTCCGGGATAGGGAAGGTTTTTCTGGTGCCTGGTCTAGAATGAGGTTGCAAAATCAAGCTGATCATGGTCTAGTATAGGGTACGGGTATCAGTGTCCCCTTGGGGTCATGGACTGGGTGACGAGAAGAACAGCTGGCCATGGAGAATGGCATCAGGTGGAAGATCACAACAACACTTGATGACCTAGACTTCGCTAGTGATGTAGCACTCCTGTCCTCCACAAAAGGGTCGATACAGGAAAAAAAAATAGCAAGGTTACAGGAGGAGACATAAAGAGTGGAACTAAGGATCAAATCAATAGCTGAGAGACCAAGGTAAGGAGGGTTAATGCAAAAAAACATGACAAGATCAAGTTGATGGACAAGATATCGAAGACAGACAAGTTCAGTACTTGGGAACAACGGTCTGTCAGGAGGGACGAGGAGGCATAAAAGATCTGAATAGAATTTTGAAAACTAGAAGTACATTTGTCCATCTCACACAAGCAAAATAGCAATGACCTCGGCACCCCAAGGGAGAAGAAGGAAAGCAAGACCAAACACCACCTAGAAGTGTACAGTAGAGAAAGAAAGGAACAAAGCGAGCTGGAAATCTTAGACCAAAGTATGAAGAGCAGCAGCAGACAGAAGGATGGAAGTGCTTTGCAGAGGCCTTATGTAACACTTAGTCACAAACAGATAGGTGAAGGTGATATGTAGATCTTAATAAACTTGATCTTCTGAATGGCATAATATAGTCTAATGGCTAGTGCACTGGACACTGGATTGATCAGCTCCGGCTCAAGCCCTGGCCGAAGTAATGGAGTTGTGCTTGTGACCAAGGCACTTTTCTAACTTCTTACTTGGCTCCGCCTGGGTATATAAATGATCTCAACAAATTTAATGCTGGGGGTACCTTTCAGATGGACTACAGTGCTGGAAATAATTATTTTTCTTCCCTGGCAGGACATGTTTCACCAGTCCTACTCACTAGTGTGTCTCGTGAAATATGTGCGAGTAACCCGAGCAATCAGTTGCACTCGTAATTGAAGAGCGGTTAGTCGTGTTTTCTGAATTTCTTTATAATGAAAAATGTGAATGAGCAACTACTAGAGGAAGCCCCCTTAAACAAGGAAAATGATCCAGGGTGCCACGCAATTAAATACTGTTTGTAAGAGTTTCCTTAAATATTTGTTATAAGAACACTTGTGAGTACCGTAAGTCATTAACCATCGAATTTGTACTTTACAAACACTTCTAGAGTATCGTGAACATCTTGCATGATTTGTTGTGCTATAAACCCAGGGTATTTCCTTAGCAACATTATTAGTAAGCAGTTGTTGACGAGCCATAACACACCCAGACAAGACCCAGAGCAATCATTCTTATTGTTTTCCAGATTATCATGACAAGGAAATCAGCGCCAATAAAATGCCGTAGACATTACATAGAAGGTACAGATAATTCTGTTATTTTCAATATTGCAGAGTCAGACACTAATAGAACATATTGAATACCATGATACATTACATACCCTTTTACATTTTGGCTTTGTCATTTTTTGAAGAGTTAAAATGTTTTAGAAAGTGAACTTACATTCATAAGAAACTCTAGCAGCTCTGCTGTAAATTTATTTAAGAAATAGAAAAGATGTCCCGTGTTTCTAACAAGTTATAGAAACACGAGTGGAAGTTTGGGAGAATGAGGGACACTGTGGGAACATGTCAGTTGACAGGCAAGTGTTTCCACAGCTTTTTCAAGTTCTCCCAAACCTCCATGAGTGTTTCTATAACTCGATAGAAACATGGGGAACATGTTTTCTATTTCTTTTCAGAAAATTTCACAGCAAAAAGAGAAAACAGTTTGTCTTTGATCATCAAAATGTAAATTCCCTTTTCTCACACCATCATTATGACAGTTCATGTTAGTTCTGTGTTTCTATCGAGTTTAATATAAATCTACTAAGTTTCTATTGTGATGCCGTTTGCCGATTGGCTACACTACTCACTGTCTATTCTGTTGTAGATAGTGAGTAGCCTAACAGTGTGCAGTTGTTATCAAAATGACAGCAGACTCTTGGTGTTTTCAAAGTGTCTGTGAAGAGGATTTAGATAAAGTTTTGAATGGCTAGTAGATTTATAATAAAACAATTACATTATTTGCTCTCAATTTCTATGCGATTGAAACCTCAAGCTCATAATCTAATAGTTAAATTTATAGAAACACAGTTTTAAACCAGTCAGCAAGTGTTGTTTCTTTAAGTTATTTTCTAAAATTCATTATAATTTTTTCTTTTTAACAACAACACAGATTTCATTAAACTTAAGTTCAATTTCCAACACAACCATTGGGTATGGAGTTGTTATTTAAGATTCATTTTGTTTTGTGTCCTGTGCTAGGTCCAATGTTGCCAACTCCAAAGTTTTCTCAGGATACTTTACTGCAAAGCCAGGAAATAAGAATGTAACTGGCTTGAATTGATGCTTGAATACTGTTTGCAACTCTCCTTCCTGTGGTGTCTCTTCTTTAGATTAAAAGAAAAGAATCAAAATTTTTCTTGGTTGGTGGACTTCACGTGTAAAGATTAAATTATTTCTAAATACATTTTTCAGTTTGCCCTGGGATGTAGGTTATTAAAACCTTAATGAGACGACATCAATACTCTCACATCCCAGACCTAAATGTCCCAGTGATTGCCTACTATTAAAATTTTTCTCTAAGAATGATATGATTGTCATTGTGTATCATATGGATTGTAAACAGAGAGGATCAAGGTTTGACTTTCATCTCACAGCCATGGAGCTCAGTTTATATTTTATGTTATGCTATGTTCAGGGTGAGAAGTTTTGTATTTCCTCCATAACTGAAGCAATATATTTAAATGGTCATATTAATTAACATTACGTTTAAAACCTCTGGTTCATGCAAAGAGTAAGGTATACATAATTATGTAATGTGCAACATAAAGGGATTGAATGGAAGTGATCAACTGTTGAATACAAACACAAATTATCAAGAGATATTTCCCACATAACATAAAGCTTCAGTTATAAGCCCTCCACACAAGTTTTTGAGGTGTTCAATAACTGGGAGAGCTTTAGATATTCAGGGGACTCTTATTGGGGGCATCAAAAACTGTTTGGAAATCAGCTGACAATAATTGACACTGATGAGGGATGAATAATTTGTAAGAAAGTCAAGTTGATTATATTAATGCCCCCCCTCCCCATAGGATGATTTTCCCATCCTGATGGGATGGGAAACTCATCCTAAAATTTACCCCCTGCTGTTTTGTCTGAGTCAGTGAGTTTGGTTCCTACTAGATGTGAAAACTGTCAAGGTCTGTCAGTAATTCACACTTGAACAGTTTTCTGGTGAGGTTTCAGAAGAAAATTTCACTGAAAGGACTGGAACTTCAACTGGGACAAAAGCAAACCACTTTGGGATAATACAAATTGGGTCTAAATGGTCTCTAATCCATGCTGATGTGAATTTGTGAATATAATAAAGTTTTTTAAGGTTAGACGTGTTATGCGTCTTTTACATGAATTCAAACAAGGATGGAAAACTCGTCAAACAGGTTACCCATCCAGACAGGTTTCTTGTCCTCTAGCATGAATACTGCTAAAGCCTTCTTTTTTTCAAATATTAATGAATTTTCAACATCAAGTCTGTTGAGTAACATGGCTGGTAACATGGCTGGTCTCTTAAACTCAGTCCTAACTTGTGATGCAAGCATAAGAATAATAAGGTGCTTATGTGCTACTGGACAGCTGCGGCATAAGCATGAGTGTCCTTCCTTATACTTAAGCTTATGTCGGTGTTATGTTCAGTGCAGCCACAGTTGGCATAAGCATTAACAGTGCTCGCTGATTGGCTGAAAGTCTTTCGCTCCTGCTTATGCTGGACACAACAGCAACATAAGCATATTAAAACATCAGCATAAGAAGAACGCAAGGTATTGATATTCTTATGCTAGTGCTTATGCTTATTAAAGTCCGGCCGTCACCAATAGAGCATAAAGCGTTTTTATGCTTATGTTTCTTATGCTTGCTTATGCTTGCACCCGGGCTGCTTGCACCACAAGTGAGTGACCACAAGTGAGGACCGGGCTTTTAAATTTGTATTCCTCCCACTTCCCAAATGCTCTTTGCCAGCATGAGCCGACAAACAAACTGTATGCATAATAAATGTATGGGGTTATACGGAAATCTTGCCGATATGTGTCTTTGAAAAAGTACGTTAGCTTCCAGTCAGCGTTTAAATAATCATCTACCTTGACTTAAAAACAGCGGAGTAATTCCTCTGACCGGGAAACATTACTGAAGACTTCTGTACCATTTATAAGCCAGCCATACTCTTTTCTGTGAGTTGTCTGTTATCCCTTTACCCAGTAGGCAGAACTGAAATGCCCTTCTCTATTTTCACTAACGCTACGAAACCGAGCACGGGTTCCCTTTAATCTGAAAAGGCTGCACGCCGACATGGCGCTGGCTTATCATCCTTCCCGCTTTTACACAAGGAGCGCAGGGCATCATGGGATGCCAGCTGCAATTTAATTATCACTATAAACAAAAGAAATTTTACCCTACCCGCACGGCAATATTATTAATAGAGGCATTAATAAGACGATCTTTGGTGAAAACAGTGCTTTTAAAATTATGACCGGATGAGTACCTTCGCTCGCACACAAGATGCGAGAGATTCCCTCTCTGCTCGGTGAGCCGGAGACGGACCGCTTGATCGTCGACCACAACCACAGCGTGACGCATAATTCAAAAAAAATAACCTCTTTATAACTTATGCATGATCCAGGATTCAAACAGTTGGAAGCAGAAGATCACTCTCGTCTCTGACCGAACAAAAAGAGAAGGGGACCTCTGTCTAACAAGGTAACAAAATGTTCAAGACGAGGAAATAAATTATTGAGGAGAGCAGGTTATACATGACTTTCCATGGCAGAATTAATTTGAAAACGTCTACCAGACTTTTAAAATAAATATCACAACCTTGTACATTTGTAGCTCATTGTATCACTCTTTTATTTATTTTATTTTGTTATTTATTACAATTTCATGGCTAGAATTGAAATAATGAAAAAACAAACCATACAAACTAAAATGGCATACAGATAATCCGTATACCTTCAGCGCATTTATGCAATAATTTCAAACAGAACCAACCGGGGGCTTTGCATTTAATGTTTCTGTCAATAAAAATGTCGTTTTAGTTTTGACCCGGTTTTATACCGGCGGCGGTGTAACCAGCTGTGTGTGACGCAGTCGCTCAGTAGCTCTCAGTGACTTGTAGTACCCATTACTGAATTCAGTACCGACATCTTTACCCTGTATAATGTATTAAATATTTAGCAAAGTATATAAATTGATGCAAAAACTTTATTGCTTTAATGGTGGTATTGTTTTTGCGAACGGAGTCTTAATAGAATAGTAATAGGTTATAGGGAGTTTGAGATCTAACCGGCAAACGGCAAAAATTGCCTCTGATTACAGCTAAATTCATCTGTGCCGTTTGCCGTTTGAGCACCTGAACTGTTCATTTACATTTCTTGCTTTCACTTTACAATTTCCAAAAAAACTGCCCCAAAACGTATTCTCTATCATCAAACTTTTTGTTTTCAAGGCAGCTTGTACCTTAATTTGCTGCGTTTTCTGAGCAATAAATTTTAGAAGTCATTCCTTACTGGTACTTCGCGAAAAATTAATTGCCCCACACTGAGGCCTATTGTTGTCCATGAAGACGGTTGTTCGGAGAAACTTGTCTGTAATGAATTGTTTAGTCTGACATGAATTGCAAAAAGGCAGTCGAAGAACGAAAAATATTAGGCAACTGATTTTAGGGAGTATTTAATTTTTGGTACAGTATAACATTATCCAGGCAGGCAGTCAATTAATGGTTGAACATGGAGTGGGCTTTGGTCAGTTCAGTTCTACAGGATGCCGAGAAAAAAACACTGTATTGGTTCGATAATTGCTGAAGGAACTCGTTGGAGTAGGAAGTAGATATTGCGCATCCCTTATAATGACCTGTACTTATTTTTTATTAGTATCTAATTGGCTTACCTTCAGCGACCAATCAGGAACGTGTTAACTAAATATATATCTTGGGTAAATATTGCGAACACGAATAATTTCCAGTGAGCCAGGCAAGGCTCAGTGAACCTAACAATATTTGTCGCTTTGTAAGTTTACAAGTTACTGAAAGCATATCAAACTCCAGCTTTATTTTGCTGTCTCCGTTTGATCTGGACTTGTCAATGCGTGATGAATCGGTTAACCAGCTTACTAGCAATTTTCGTTTCGTATGTGTCGTTAGCGAAGTCGACCGGACAAGTTTTCCACGAGTATTGTGTTGTCGGCGCTGGGCCGGGAGGTAGGTAATTTTAGAATTTATGTTAGTGGAAGTTTCTCCTTGTTGTTAATATTCTATTAAGTTAAATCGTGTTCGTTAATTTTACAGAGCTTTGTAAATCTCATTCATGCACTTGTTGATACTAAAATTTAAATACTTTCTCTCAGGCCTTCAAATAGGATTTTACCTTGAACGCGCTGCCCGCGATTATATCATCTTCGAACGAGATGGTCTAGCAGGTATTTTATCAAAAGATAGTGGTACTTTACTTTTAAAAGCACGTTTTAATGTTAATATGAGCTACTCTAAAACGCAGTTTTAATCATTTTCAACTTGGTTTGTTGTAGCTTTCAGCGTTATAGTTGTCAGCATACGGATGTGAAATGTGAGCGTGCCGTGTTAGTGCGTGGTTACTTTTTAAGCTTCGTAATTGTTTTAACTTGTCATTCTTATTTACAATACGAATAAGACGAAAGAGGAGGCCCATCGTTAAAAACGTCTTACTAAACGACACTGATGACCTGTTTTAAGCTTTTAGTTCATGATTTATTAAACAACATTCATGCTCGCTATCAGTTCAGTGTTCAAAATGAAAAATATTCAACTTTCACTCCTCGAACAATCAGTGATCATTACCAAAAGAATATGTCATAGACTGTATAGAAATCAATGTTGCATTTTCAATTTACACTCGAAGCCATAGATTTAAAATGTCAGCTGGAAGTCAGAGTGTAATACCGTATAAATATTCCAATGTACTGATACAGCATTCCATGTTACAGAGCTCGTTGCCCGGAGCTCCCTTTCAATGGGCCTTCAATGTGGAATCATTAAGTCGATTTGGATCAGCCTTTTGTGGATCACCGTTATGTTTTATTTTAATGGCGACAAGCCACAGTCACCGTTTGATTCCGACGACTGTTTTCTGGAGGTGTGAGACTTCTCGCAGCTGATGCGTGGCTGTGCGGTTTGATACTAATGAGTATCAATTTCATACTCGAAGAGTCGAGTTAGCTAATTGCTTTCTTAAAAGCTTTTCTCTGTAAAAACTCGTTTGCATCCTAGATTCTGTGAAACTAAACTTGGAACTCTGTTAATTTTTATGGATGATAACCTTTATAAGGTCGTGAAGTCAGTTCAAAGTGACATGTAGGTAAATATAGCTCTTAAAATTTGCATAATTTTGAAAACATTCATAATGCTATGATTTAAAAACATTTTTGGTTATATTTGACGGTATTTTCCGGCAGATCATCTTATGTTATTTTGTCTCAGGCTTAGACAAACAAAACAAATGTTACCTTCTCACTTCTGGAAATTATTTTGAAATTACAAAATTGCTTGGACCGGATCATTATATAATGTTATCAGCAGAACATCATTGTCTTTGGAAAGCAGATGTTCCAATGAGAATTAATGATAAGTTTTAGTTCAGTTTGGTTTCCTAGAGCATTTCAGATGTCTTGAATAGGACATTTACAGTAAAAAAGATTTTTTAAAATTTAAGAAATATTCAAGATAATGTTTTTTGTTTATTAGCTTTGTTGTCTCTGTTTCTTCAAACACCTGGCCCAGCTGAACATCTGCTGTTTCTGTATCCCTGACAGTTTCCTTTGTACACAAAATAGTAGCATACATTTTCATTGCATTTCAGAAAAGATCAAAAAAAAATTAAACTCCTTATTGTTTGGAAGGTGACAAGGAGTTCCTTCAAATTTTCCTGACTTATATATGTGATGCTTGAACCAAAACAAAAATAAGCTTGAGCCATTTATATTAAGTTTAACATTCTATTTTTATTGTTATTATTTTTTATTTTGTATTTGTTCCCTCGTTTTAGTCAATCTTTTCATCCCAGCAAGTGTTGGATATCAGTCACTTATCAGAGTTTTCAACTGGCTATTTTAAAACCAAAACTCATAAGTAATTACTCTGATCAATTACAAAGGATGCATAGAATTCACCGAACCAATCAAAAGCCCAAGCAAATTGCATGTAGTACATTTTAAACTAACTGATAACTAAAATGTGGTGTTAGTTTTTTAAGCAAATTGCATAGCTTGGTATTATGTAAGATCAATTTGAAAGCAATTTACTTTTGACACTCAAGTAAAAACTACTCTCTCCCTACTAAAATCCCTCACGTGCTCATATGTCACATAATCCTTTTAGATTTTATTTTTGAGAAATGTGACAATTCCTGTCGGTTAGAAATCATATAAAATTATGTATTTTGCAAAATACTGAATGGTTACGCTCTTAGGAATTTAAATATAGAATCTGTTTTGTTGTAATTGAAGTTATTTTCATGCTTTTTTATATTTAGGGGCATTTTATGTGAAGTATCCAAGACATAGGAAGTTAATATCCATTAACAAGAGGCATACAGGTGTGCAAATATATTTGACTGCTAGATTCTCAACCTTCTATTTGAGCACTTAAGTAATTACGGATCAGGTACAAAGCTGTATTGAGACTGCAGTGACCAAGTGGCTAGGGCTAAAAACACTGGCCATGACAAACAAGCATTAGAGCTGGTCCTAATTTTCACCGTTTTGTTAATTTTAAGTGGGAAAATTTGTACATTGTCTATATCATCAGGAGTAGTAACAAAGTAATAAAGTTATAGCCCTACCAGCCCCTCCCATCTAAGTTAAGGTTCCTACTGCATAGAGCAGACTAAAAATAAAAGCCAGGTTGTGTTGCATTCTTTAATAATACATAACCATTATGCATACACAGTGTCACTTAAATGCAACTCAAGGGTATGTTCGGACAAGGATCTAGAATCCTAGGTCTGCAATGTGTGCAGAGATCCAAGTACTTTTTACAGCTATTAATTTATTTGTAAATACATTCATTATTTGACACTTTCAGGAAAAACTAACAAAGAATTTAACATGCGACATGACTGGAACTCCCTTCTCAGTGATGATGAGTCTCTTCTAATGACACATTATTCCAAAAAATTCTTCCCTGATGCGGATGATCTGGTGAGCTCTTTATTTTGCTAAGCAAAGACACCTAATTTCAAATAACTTTCAAATGGAAATATATGCATACACTACTGGAGGGTGCCATGTGAAATGTATGTGAAATGTATGTGAAATGACCATGTGAAATTACAGGCATTTCACATGGTTATTTCACATCATTTCCATGTGAAATGACCATGTGAAATGTTGTCCTCCTTTTCACATGGTCAAAACATGTGAAATCGATGTGAAATTTTTTTAGATCAAGTAGTCATAAAACATGTGATCATGAAATGGGTGTGAAATTTCGTAAGCAACTGATCAGCATTTTGATATATATAAATGATAAATTAAAATAAATTAAATGTATATATGTGTGTGTGTTCAAATATATATAGCAGGAATTGAAATTAAAACGATGTGAAATAGATGGGAAAACATTCGAGTACATGTGAAATGGATGTGAAATGACAAAAAGATATGTCAGATCATGATCATGCATGATCAAATAATTAATTAATTATAAATGGGATGGGGATGTATGTATAATCCTAGCAATGTTAAATAGCCATCAAAGCATTTTAATCACATGGACACTGACCATATAATTATCAAGATTGAATGATCATGATCATGATCATGATCATGAGTGAAATTATATAGAAATACATGTGAAATGAATGTGAAATCATACAGAACATTTCAAACATGCATCTTTGTAAAGGTACCCTAAAAAAGTGTCATTCACTTTAATTTCCGATGGTTTAAGTTTGGTTAAACTACTTCATGAGTGAAGACAATAAATGAAATTCAAAAACAGCTGGCTAGTCATAGGCACTGATATTGTTTATTACTTTTTTCCTTATGTACAGCTCATGATCAGTGCAGGTCGGCAATGTATATTCTCTTCTTATAAACATTTATGCCAAAATAAAGTAATGTTGCAATCATGAAATACATATGCTTATAAAAAATAATGTTTGGAAATCCAATACAGACATTACATAGGGAGTATCTTACACAAGACCAAATTTCAGTCTAAGATGTCATACACGATTGCAATGGTGTACCTAAAACTAAAAATAACGTACAATCAAGTCTATAATTATTTAAATAATTCCATACAGCACTCATTAAAAAAAAATGTCAGCAACAATAGAGAAAAGCTAAGATTGAGAGGAATTATGGGTTTTTGTAATCCATATCATGCTCATAACACGTACTGTACATACATTTTGGCCAGACTTGTAAAGAACAAGAAAAAGACATACTTGAAAAATATAATTGAATGCAATTTGTCTATATATTTTTATATATTTCAGTTTAAGGTTTTGACCGTAATTTCTCTCGACCTTTGCTTTTTCCTTTTAACTCTTCAGCACCAGTGTAGTTTAATAACTGACAAAGTCCTCATTCTTTTTTTGAGGCCGACGTCTTTTTGGTGGAAGTTGTTCCTCAACTTCAGCAACAATAGGAACATATTCCCAAGATGGTTTCTTTCTCTTCTTGCCAGCCTCACCCAAACCTTCACCAGCAACAACACCCTTAACATCACTGCCAGCCCTCTTGTTTTCCTTTTTCTTACCTTCATCAGCCACCACCACAAAAGTTGCACCTCCACCAGCCTCAAGTTCGGCCAAACTTGTCGCTCTTTTCATTGCTGAAGACAAGAATTTTTCTTGGATCAACTTAAGTTACACGAACCAAGATCGTCCATAGTATCGAAAGGCCCCATTTTGTTGAACCAGGATAAATCTAAACTTGTGAATTAACCTATTTTCCGGCTGGCTCGACAGATGGGCATTTTATCCTGCTCCCAGTACTTGTAAACCCTTTGGAAATTCACAACAAAACAACCGCACGAATTACAGAAGCGTTCGTGTCCCTTTAGCCGTTACATGTATTATTTTCCATTCCGCCTTGGTCCCAGTTCTCCTCGCACAATTTTGATCTTACTGAGGGGTGCTGGTGAGCACTGTCATCCGATCCGCTGACACGTGACTCGTAGTCCAAGGGAAGCAGTTGGAAAGCCGATACATGATGTAGCGTCCTTTACAAACGAGTATTCATAATGCCGTTTTCCGTACAGCATGTACTGAAAAAAGATCGCTTAACTAAAAGAAAGCGAAGATCTAATAGTAAGAGGCCGTGCCCTTGTAATTCTTGCAAGCTCGATGAAAGCAAGTTGTGTTCAGCGTTCATAATTCGACGGCATTTGAAGGTGTTTGGAAAATATGAACCTTCCGCTCATCACGTGGCTCATGAAACGAGTGATGAACTCACAACAGATAGTGCAGATAGTGCTACTAATCATACTTAATGTGTGAGTCTAGATCTGCTGTGGAATTAAATGTTTTTACATTTCCCATTTTGAAATTAGAATTTCACATGTGGATTTTGTCTTTATGTTATTTCACATCCATTTCACATGCTTGTGATGAGTTATTTCCATTCCACAGCAATTTCACATTCATGTGAAATATGTTTTTCTATGCTAGAAATATTTCACATGTGTTTCACATGTTTCATTATTTCACATGGTAAATTTCACATGTTTTGCACTTCACATCCAGTTCACATGGTATTTCACATGTTGCTGCCCAGTAGTGATAAGCAATTGCAGACAATTAGCTTATATAGGCACAGCTGCAGAAAGCTCTCTTGTTGCTATCTAATGTTTATTTTGCCAATGTCTTTTATTAAATGCAATTTTACTATCATGTCAGTAAAATATAGTTAATGGAACGTGACGCTCGTAATCAGTAAGCCTTTCATGGCGGCGTTGTTTTCAATTAAGCTATTGTGTAGGCAAGCTCCCAAGGCCAAGCAGACTCTGAGATACATTGTATTCTAGCTCAAACATTATGGCTTTGTTACCTCTAGCATATTATAACGATCGATAGCATTGGCCAAAAATATTAAAGCACTATTCATGGCTAAGAGTATACACGTGTAATGCTGAGCTGTCCGGTAGTACAGCTCTTTCTACTGGCCTTCCCAGCAGACAAGCGTCTAGCTATAAAAGCTCAAACAAACTGTTCAGAGTTCACTTTGGTGTTCTGTTGTACAGCGCAGTTAGCACTTGCTATACTATTGTTAAAAATTTTCCCTCCCTCCCTCCCTTTGGAGAAGAGGTTGGTTTGCTATTTCTTATTCTAATAAACTTGGGTCACTCCCGTGTGGTGCGGTTAAGTCTGCGCAGCGACTTCCCCCAAGCGTCTTGGCTACGTTGCCTATGAATATTGCCCGCTACCAATACTCTTGTCCGATCCAGCACGTGCTGTCTTGCAGTCAGCTCGAAGTGCTGGGGAGATAAGTGAGGTTCTTGTTTCACGCAATCTCCAGAAGTCGCACAGGCTTACCTAACGCAAGGCAGTGCTCCCCCATTAACGCCAACTTGGGGCATTGTTTGTTTTAATTAGTAATTTGCGTGATAACCAAACAACAAGTCACGATTAGATTATTTTGAAAGGAACAGTTACATTAATTCTCTGCTGTTAGGTGTTGTTTTTAGAAAGACATGTCTCCCTTCCCATGTTTCAGACTAAAGTTACAGAAAACATGGCCAAATTGCCCTTTTCCTAATTGAAGTACTAAAAAAATATTATTTATGGCTGCTATTGACAGATTCCAGGGTGCAAAGAAAATCAGTTTTGCAGCCTGCCCTTCTCACTAGCTGTAACTAGTACGTAATAGCCTGGGAGTCATTTTCTCTAGACTAGAAATCTTGGTTAAAAGTTTAAAATTAGAAATCAGAAAAGTAATATGATCTCAAATACTGCCCATCTGTAATTTGAATTTTTCTTAAATCCTTTCCCAAAAAATTCACTTGCCTGTGCAGTGTGCAAATTTAGTGAAGGGCAAAATGTATTTATTTACTAGCTTGACCACAAAATCCACTCAAAGCCCTTAAGGCTTAGACGTGACTTTCTTTATATACTGAAGATGCTAAATTCATTTTAATAGTGATTGCTGATACAATGTGATGCTCTTTTTTGTGAAGTCTGGTTGTCATTTTAACCCAGTGTTCATAAAATTTACATTTAGCCCTCTAAAACCTTCTTGGTATACTTAGTAAAGCCCCGAGCTTGCTCATAAATAATCATTTACCCACTAACTTCTCCCTTCATTAGTTGTACCTGGAATTTATGTGGCTGATATAAACCATATTTCATTGTTAGGTTCAATATTTGAATGACTATGCCACCAAACTTAAATTAAAAGTCCAGTACAACACCAATATTCTGCATGTATCAAGAAAAGGTGAAGACGAGCAAGTTCTGTTCTACCTCAAGGATCAAAATGAGACACAATACACTTGCAAGAATCTTATCATGAGGTAATGGAAATAAAGTTTACTTTTCGTTGATGTAGTGTGTCGTGGCTTAATGCTCACAATCAGTAAATTATCTTAGTCTTATTCAGCCTAACCTGTTATGCAAATTAACCCTACAAATTAAAGTTAAGCATAATGACTGTTCGTAGGCAAGGTCTTGATCATTACGGTATGGTTATACCTTCTAAACCCTGCAGTTAGGTTTCAAACTTTGACCAGGTGCATGATCCTGGCCATTTCTCACAAATCAAGCTCTCAAGTCTGGATGGTTAAGCTATAAACTGAACCACTTTCAGTGCTTTCAACAAGACACCTACTGGAGCCCTGGCAGATATTCTGTTGTGAATCTCCAGCTATGCAGGTGCTAGCCATTTCAAAACCTGCAGCCCTCTGTGGGTGGTCATTATGGGCCTCTTTTTGTTCCCTGATGGGCATTGTACCCGCCCAGAGCATCTATCTACTTCTTAACCATATTGAAATTACATGCTGCACTTCTGGAAAGATAACTTGAAAATTTTAACTCAATAATTATTATTTCTAGTGTATATTAAGTCTGAATTTTTGGTAAAAGACTATCTTTGTTTTCACTACTTTCTAAATTTTTTTGATCCGAGCAATCTATCTGAACATGGTCTGACGTTTGTACCTGCCTTACTAGAAGTGCCTTCATGTAGGTTTCTGGTAACTTGCAACTCACAAGATATAACTACATGAGTGTGTTTGATCTCTAACAGGATTGAACTTCCTTGGTATTTAATTTACTCTTCGTTTCTCTCTGATTAGTACTGGTATATCAGTTGAAAATCTGCCAAGAAAGTTCAAGGGATTTGAACACACAGAGGTAATGTGTGCCTACATACTGAAGCAATTTTGATGACTCTTCTCCATCTGCAGGAGAAATTAGAATCAACATCAAAATGTGGCCTTACATGTACATGTAACAACAATTATTATTATTTTCAAACTACTGTAGATTGTAATATGATTGTGCAATGTCTTGTTTTTTTATCCCTTAGAGTTATTCTGAAGTTTCAACAAACCCTGATGACTACGAGGGACAATCAGTGCTTATCATAGGAAGAGGTGTGACAGAAATAGAATGTCTTTTGAAAAATTATGTTTATCAATTGCACTGTTAGCATTTCAAAATTATAAGACTTCTATTTAACTTTTAAACTTCTTTGCAATCTTTATTTTGCTGCAAGCATTAGTTAGTTAATACCCTAAGTAAATTTAAACAATACAAAATCAGAAGTCAATTATTTCATTATTTTTGAATTTTCATTACAGGTAATTCAGCATTTGAGACAGCAGACAATATAATGGGAGCGACCAATTTAATCCATATGTTTGCTAGGTTAGTTATATTTTAAAGCTAAATTTGCTACACCATTATCTGTACATGTTAACTGAACCTTTCATTTTGAAGAAAAATATATCAAAACATTTTATAAATGAATTCTGGTACCAGTACTTTTTTTCAAAAAAAGAAATAAGGTTAATTTTTTTGTTCAATTATTGGCCATGTTTTCTCTTAAATTAATTTAATCAGGAACCATTTCAATTTCATTTTTCTACAGATCAAGAGTTCGCTTATCATGGGAAACACATTATGTGGGTGACTTGAGGTGAGTTAATTTTGATTAGCAGAGCTGGGTACAGTGCAAAGTGCTATATACTGCCCTGCATACAAAAACACAGACTTGATCCCAGATTATCTCTAAATCCAAAATCTTCATAAAGTAATGTAATATGTGGTTCCAGAAAATATCCACACTCCCCCCACAGAAGGGATTGGAATTTCCTTGGGGATGGGGGTTCTATGAGACCAAAAAATTTAATGAAATGTATGAAGCTTAACTGGAATTTCCAGAGGAGTGGGGAGGTGTTAGAAAAAATCCCTTCCATGGGGGAGGTATGGATATTTTCTGGAACTACACAATACAGTGAAACCTCTATTAAGCGGACACCCTGGAGACCTTCCCAAGTGTCCACTAAATGGAGGGTGTCCGCTTAATAAAGGTTTATAACAATTGTGCAATGTTTGTTGACAATTAACATTCAATTGTTCCCCTGTACTGTAATTAAGTCCCAGTTTGTTAACAAAGCTACGTAATCCAATGCCATATTGTCAATTCAGTCTGATGTCCACCTAATAGAGGTTTTTAACAATAGAAATTAGCCAAATACAATTTATTTTAGTGTCCGCGTCCGCTTAATAGAGGTGTCCGCTGAACAGGGGTTCGTTATAAAGGGAAATATAACATGTTAACTTCGGGTCCAGGGTAAGTGTCCACTTAAAAGAGGGTGTCCGCTTCATTGGGGGTCCGCTTAATAGAGGTTTCACTGTATTAACCTGCAAGTGTACTTGCAGTTGTCTCGAACTTGGTTTTAACTTGACCTAAAAGGACAATACTTGAGACCAATCAAGTGCATGGTGGTTTATTTGAGATCTGTGGTATCGCATGTGATACAATGCAAACAGAGCTCAGATCAGGCCGGTGTTAATACCAGATAGCTCAGTCTGTCTCTTTTGCTTGACACATGAACTTTTCCTAAACTTGTCTGTTTACTCACTCACTCAGTGGGTAACTAAGTTGTAAAACGATAGTTATATTCAGGGTTTTTGTTCTTCATCCAGAGCTGTGAATAATGGAATATTAGACACATATCAGCTGAAGTCTCTTGATGCATTGTTGGGTAGGTATTACAACAACAATCCAAAAAAAATTTCTCTGATGCTCTAGCTATTAACAAGGTGTGATTCATTTATCCATACTTGTCTTCTTTGTCTTGTCCTCTCTTTCCTGATTACCTAACTTTCCTTTTACAAGTAATTCCATGATGTCAAACTGTGACGATTTTTTTATTCTCATTACTGTCTGCTTTACAATGTATAATTTGATACTTTAAGGAGAAAATTTACATTGATTACCTTTAAGGATATTATATTTATGATTAACAAAGAGCTATTCTTCCTTGGATTTCATATTAACAATAATTTTCCTGCTTTTGATTCATAATTTCCCTTGCAGAGGCTCCTGTGGAGGAGATGGCAGTGATCAAGAGAGATGGAAAGCTTTATGTTGATGCTTTTGACGGCACTGGAGAGAATATTGTTACAGCCGAACAGCCATCAGAGAGTGGAAGAGCACGTAAGTAACCACTCACTGTACTGCCTTTCAGTTGCAAATGCTGCACTTAAGGTGAACTTAATTATGGTTACCAGGGCTGCAGCTAGTTAAGCAGACAAACTGATTGTTTTTGTTTATAGTCATCATAAACACCCTGAAAACCTCATATGAGAATTTATTACCATACCCATTGCCTCAGTCCTATTTTCTCCATGTACATTGCCTCAGTCATAATTCCTTTCTGGCTACACAGGTCTTGGTTGCATTTTGTGGTTGCCATCAGTTATTTTAACTGGTGTCTCAAGAAACAATGAAGTTAACAAAGTTTAGCAGTTCATGTCTGTAGGTTGTAGTTTGACACCTGGACCTGACAATTTTTTTGAAAAAGTTCTACATAGTCAGCTTATTACAAGTGCATGTCTATCTTACCATTTATAATCTCTTCTCTTGCCAGCTGACAATTTCGCTGTGCGAGAGCCATATGATCGCATCATTCGATGTTTGGGTTTTAAGGTACATTTGGCTTTGATTATTATTATTATTATTATTATTATTATTGAAGTCCAGGTAATAAATACTTACATTATTTAAATTAAATATTGCAGTGTGATTCTCAGTCATATGTAACCATCTGTGGGCCTGAGACAAATAGCAAAACAATATTACTGAAGTACAGTAAAAATTATTAATATTGAAAAGTTCGTAATAAATATATTACTAAATAATAGTACTCAAACAGTGTGAGAACAAAAATTAATTCAATTTGTTATTAAAAAGTGTAAATGTGCTCTTTTGTTGTGCTTAGTTCGACTTCTCGATATTTGACAACACAACTAAACCAAGACCGGCTAAAGGGAAACGTTCCAAAAAATACCCAGCTGTCAAACCAAGCTATGAATCTACATCAATACCCAGACTCTATTTTGGTAAGTTGAACCATTTGCACATCACTGATTGTCTTTTTAACCCCCCTAGGATGGATCCAGTCGAAGAGATTTCAACCCCCCCCCCCCCCATTCCTCGTTTTCTGGAGGAACATGCCCCGTGACCCACCTATATCACCACCATCCTAATGCTCAGGAACTCTCAGAATTCAATTGCCATCATCATCTTCCTTTACAATATTATGTGAATACTTTCATTCAGACCTGGTGACAAGAATAAAGAAAATTGTCCACCCATGATATTGACTTCTTAGTGAAATGTAGCTTAGACCAAGTTTTTTTTAAGAGCTGACATAAAAATTACTGGACTGAGTAATGCTTTGTAAACATTATATGAAGAATAAGGAGAAGATATATTTTGAGCAGCCGGTCACTACAGTTTCTATGGTCTCATGTAACTGTCATCCCTCAAGTAAATGCCCACCCCACCCCACCCCCACCCCTCTCTCTGTTCAGTCCCTGCCTACTCATTGCGTGAATGCACTTTTGGATCTTGATTGAAAAAAAATGAATTTTTGTCTTGCCAGGGTTTGTTGTCTCAGTCCTCAGTTCCCTAGGCTGGTTAAGTTTCAGTTCCCTAAATTACCTTGAGTACTCTTTAACTCGACCCGACCTCAGAAATGTGATGTATCTCTGGGTGTAAATAATTCTTGTATCATTAATTGCCTGGAATTAAAGGATGGATATTGTATCTGCAATCTTCAGTACACTGTAGTAGAACCACAGTTTTGAATTCATATTTTTACTGCCTGTTTCACAGCTGGTACAAACACCCACTCAGTGGACTTCCGCAAGTCTGCAGGAGGATTCATTCATGGTTATCGTTACACTGGTATTTGTCTGTTTTGTTGTTGTTGTTGCTGTTGTTTTATTCTAAGTTGTAAATGAAGTAAGTAAAGTGAATTAATAGTTGAGAAAAAAAACATAAATAAGACAGTTTGCATCAAGGATAGTCTTACTACAAAGAACAAAAACAATAACAGCAAAAAAGTATTTGACAATGTTCCATTTCAAATAAGAATGGCAATGTTGTAGGAGAGGGGGTGATCACCCTATGTATTTAGTTTTTCACTGCATTGAGTCCTCACTGATCTAAAAGTAGTTGTTCTTATCACTTTATTACTCATTAAAAAATAAATGTTATTCAGTTTTTGACAATATATTGCTTTGATTTTTTTGTGTATTTTATTTTTTCAGCCCGTACCCTTCATCGTGTTTTGGAGTGGCGTAACCATAAAGTAACATGGCCTCACATAACAGTCCCTATTGCAGAAGTTATAAATGTGATAATCAAAAGGATTAATGAAGCCTCGGTTAGTTTTCATATAACTACTTTTAATATAATTTAAGTAAAAAATAACTATAAATTCATCATCCATGCATAGGGGAACAGCAACTGGCTCGAAAAATTGGGCAGTTTGAAATATTTCAGATGAATTTCTCCTAATATTTTTGCCATCAGATCAAGCAACAATCTATTGCTTAATTGTTTAATGTGTATGATATGACTAACTAAGTATTCACATCACAGGGTATTTATCAAATGTTTGGTGTCCTTGGAGAAGTCATGATTTTACGTGAGTATAAATGAATTTGACTTTTATTTTCTGGTTGAATTTTTCTTTTTTTTTTTTCACTCTTATGAAAAATTTCTCGGTAGTATGTATCAAATCTCAGAACTAAATAACAAATTATAATTGTCACAACGGAGCATATTTTAAATGGAGGATAATACATGGACGTGCATGGATATGGAATATATCTTTGAGTGTTCAACTCAATATCTCACTCATTCCTGTCTGTAACAAAAAACAAATAGACTGTTGGCTTCAAACATTCTTAGAGTAAAGCAAGTGTTAGTACGTGAGGGTATACACAGTGAATAATTGGACCTTAGCTGAAACATTGATGTATTTTTTTATTTGTCTGCTGTCGTCTTTGTTTCAGGTGAAAATGGAAATGTAGAATACTATGAAGAGTTTCCTATTAGACTGGTACATCAATTTGAAGGTATTTGTTTTGTCACTGTTATCATCACGTACAGGCCATACATGCTCTAGTGTTGATTCTTCACAAAGTGTTCTTACAGAATTTTCTTGACCACTTTGCGCCTGGTTGTAGGATGCTTGAACTCTTTGCTAACCAGGGATTGCTTGCTATGCAGACTACCAGCAACTCCACCCCTTAATTTCTAATGACTTGCACCTCTAGGGAGTGTTCCACCACCAACTGTATTCTTAATAAATGGTAAGATTTAGGTATGTTGTGGAGTTGTTTCAAAGTCACAGCCTTTTATACACCACCCCTGGGAAATAAGTGTAACGTTCATTTTTAAATAATAAGATTTATTTATTCTGTTTATAGAGTTCACTGGCCGTCCAGCAGGTCCAATGATTGTACTTAATATGGAATATGGCAAGGATTTCTCTGGAGCTGGGTAAGTGAGAAGTAAAGAGAGGTTTCAAACTTAGAAACAAATTTGTTACACTTATCACGTATAGAATGGTCTACAGAACGCGGTGATACCTCGAAGACTATAAAGAATTTACTCTACAGTCTTATAACCCCAGGTTGGGCATATTGAAAGGGTTCCACTGCATTCTTTGGTAACCTTTTAACATGATTTCAACACCTAGCACTTTAATTCAGAGGCTATTACTATTGCATTGGTACTTCCTTTAGCTGAAAGGAAATTAGATATTTTGGTTTCTGTGTCTTACTTTGGAATCATTCTTCTTGTGTAACACTGTTTGTGTTGCGATTCGTAGAAAGGACACATTTAAGCCAGATCGTGCCACAGGAGAACCAGGAGAGGCTCATAAGTCAAACTTCTTGCATCCTGTGCTTTACTTCTACAAAGAACCTCCTACAGGTAATGTAGCAAGCTGTTCAATTTCACTTCAGCAAGGGATTTGCAATCTAGGGTAGTTTTTTAGTGTCCATCAACTTCAGTGTATATCGTAAAACTTATTTATTTCTCCTTTTCAATGAAGCCCTTTCACCTTTTCTACTCTTCTCTCATATTACTTCCCTACCCCCCAGCTCTCTTGTCTTTTTTCTTCTCCTCTTTTCTCTTTTCTTGTCTCGTCGTTATCTTGCCTTGCCTCCTCGTCTCGTCTCGTCTCGCCTCGTCTCTTTTCTTCTCTTCTCTTTTCTTTTTTCTTCTCTTCTCCTCTTTTCTCTTCTCTTGCCTTCGCTTCCTTTCCCTTCTCTTCTAATCTCGTCTCTTCTCTTTTCCTTCCCATCCTTTCTCAAACTTCACTAGATTTCGTTGAAATTTCAAGCAACCTAATAATTTATTTTCTTGTTCTTCAGCCTTGCCCAAGGAAACAAAAGAAGTTGTTCTTCCCAGACCAAATCGCATGCACCACATTGTGGAAGATTTCTTAACACTATGGTAAGCTCAAACTAAAGTTGTTTATGGTTGCAACAAAAAAATTCAGAACGCACATAGACTGTTTACAGCCCTCTATTTTCTCGTATTTTTATTCGATCGTTGAACGCGCGGATAGAATCGCGAGAGAACTGAACGCCAGCGCAAAACGGACTGGGTAGGGAGTAGGGACCGAGATTCTTCTTGCTCGCTTCGCTGGCAAACCCCATCCCCACTCCCGCGCGCCTCGCTTGCTTTTTCTTTCGCGTGCGTGAATAGAGAGGCTGTGAATAGTCTAGAACGCAAATGCCAGTTCTGACAAATTTTACATTTGTTTTTGATGTTTTTGTTGTTGCTGCGGCTGTTGCTGCTGCTGGTACTGTGATTGCAAGGGCTCATTAGACAAACCTGTTTAGCTTACTAGCAGATTAGAATTCACTGTGCAAAACAAATTTTTGCTTGCTACAACTGTCAAGCGTGGCTTTAGAGGGTCGACAAAGGGAAATTGTGGGGGGGGGGGGGGAGGGGATAGAAGTCATTTTAACCTTTGGAATATGCAATATTGATAAGGATAAACTTCGTGTCCTTGTGAGATGGATGTTCACAACCCAACATTGCTGCCTGCTAGCCAAACACGAATTAAAAAGTGTGTGTACACTAATAGTCTCAAACCCTGGATTATTCCTGTTTCTGCTTCTGTTGTTGCCATTAGTTTGGTTTTTGCTCTTTTCTTTTTTGTTGGAAGCAATAAAGCCTTTATTTGAGTTGTTTTTCTTCAGGACTGCACCCAGCTCACACATTCTTCCCCTACGCCGATTTATTGAAAATGTTGTTGACAGTGATCTTCGTTCATTTTTTGCTTCGTCTTGCTTCAAGGTGAGCTTTTCATTCAATGTGTGGTGAGATAATAATACATTTAATAACACCCATTTCTTTTAATGTTAGTAGTCGAGGCACATCAACGCAATATCTCCTTGAGGAGTCTCCTTACTCTCATTACTGTCTAGGCGACAGTGTTTTCTGTATCTCTAAGGAGAAATTGATATTAATATTTCTTCCGACTGAGGAGTCATTGTGTTTTCGCCTTCAGCCAGGAACCTAACTATCTCAGTGCTCCATTGTCCACCCAGGTGTATAAGGGTACGATTCGTTAAGGTAGCGATACGATCCTTATACCATCGTTACAAATGGTGAATGCAGTCCACGATCCATTGACGCCCCGCAACATGCACGTCATTAGCGGGACTTGGAATATTTTCGTGTTTCAGGCTGAGATGCTGGGGGATAAAACAGTTTGACGATTGGAACTAATGAACCTACTGGGGCAAATCGACGGCTGCTTTCACTGTTCGTACGGATGTTACGAATTGTGGCCGTAACTTTGAAAACTCGTATCCATTCAGTTTTGCATGCAGAATCAAACATCTCCTTTCCTAATTCTTTCTGACCTTATGGTGACTCGCTTCCCTTTTTGTGGAAGCTAATTAATAGCTGTTAGCGGCAAAACAGTTATACCCTCGTGGACAAACAAGGGAACAAAATAAATTTGTGATACCCAGGGTGTTAAGTAATAGACCTTGTAATTATATTGTGTGTTACCCAGAGCAAATTGATCTTACTGGTTTACAGATTTTGATGACACAGGAATCTGCGCCAATAAATTGCCGTAAACATTACACAGAAGGTACGGTTTCCTACCGCATAAATTGCGGTTTTCTTTTTCAATATTGCAGAGTAAGGCACCAGAAAGACACTCTCAGTAGCATACCACGTTACCTTACATTCCCCTTTTGTTTTCGTGAAGTCAGTTTCGAAAGTCAAACGGCGCAGGGCAGTTGATAATAGTTGATGGTAGTTGTAACACGCGCTTCCGTTTGACCACCAATTATCATGCACTATCATCGACTATCATAAAGCATCTTTGAGCTTGATCAAATTCTTCATGATAATAGATTATCGTATTCCCGTTTGACCAACGCGTATGATAGTTGTTGATAGTCAGGGGAGAATCGATTACGATGGACTGACATGCACCGTTTGACCACAGCTTTAAACTGTTTTAGAAAGAGATCTTATTCGGATTGGACTTTCTAACGATCTTTGCAGTAAAGTTATAATTTTGGTTTTCAACAACAACAACAACAACAACAGATTAAATTTAGCCAAAGTTTAATTTTCTGTATGCAGCCATTGTGTGCATGCAGTGTCTTCATCCACGAGTTTTTTTTTTTGTTCTTTGCTAGGCCCAATGTTACCAACTCCAAAGTTTCTCCAGGACGCTTTCCTGCAGAGTCAAGGAGAAGGAATTGAACTGTCTTGATGACCTTGATGCCTGAATACCTCTTACAACCGCGTACCCTTCTTTAGAGAAAAAGACTGAATCTACTTGACGCGAAATTCAAGATTAAGTTATTTATGAGTGGTACATTTTTTTCGCTGTAGTGTGTCATGGAAGGAGGTTATCGCACTACTGACTACCGTACTTAGCAACACGAGATCTAGATCGGGATTAAAGGAGCTACGTCGCGGTTTGCACATCTTGAAAAGTTCAGCCTAAAGTTTTCAAGTTCGTCGTTTATAATCCGTGTCAATCTTCTCCATCCTTAACCATCCTTGTTCCTTTATGGTTTGTTATTATCTCTTTGGTGTTTTTCTATCTTGATAAAATATTATTTTCAGGTTTCCTTCAATTTAAAGGTAATTTTGTACGTGGCCAAAATAACCCAGAATACCGTGACTGAGTTCCTTTAACTGATTGTTGAGAATTGGTCACAAACTGACAGCTGAGATCTGAAAACTGAAACTTTTAGGTTGTTACCATTTACCGAAAAATTCCGAAAATTTCGGTCAGAACGTAAATGGTAAGACATTTTAGCTCGACCGACCGAAACATTTTCGAATTCAACGGAACGTCTTAAAAAGTAGTCCAAGATTTCCAATCGAAATATCCGAGTGGAAAATGCTTACCATTTGCAGTTCTTCAACGCCATCTTGGAGGTCGAACCTGCCCTAGTCTCGTTCGGTTAACTGGGTTTTTTTGAGTAAATAGTAAATGGCCAATCCGAACGGAACTTACCATCAGGCATTTTTGCTTACCATTTTGACAACCGTTGACGAACCGGTTTCTCCGTGTAAATGGTAAACAACCTTAATGATGGCTGAGTCGTGGGCTGAAATTTTTACTCTTAGCTGAACAATCGCCGACAATTTAACTGGTAATTTGCAGTCCGTCACCCCTATACCAGGCACTGAATATATCTTCCTTGAAACCCGGGGTGGGTACCCTACAAAGTGTCATACGGGGAGGCCACGCCCCGAGGTCCAACCCCGTACCCCTTTCGTATACCTGGGTACCCCTTTCACATGCTTTCATAACCGACCCGTGTTACTAAGAAGTTAAGTGATACAGCCATAAGGTGCGTCTGTTCGAAATATTTTAATAAAAGGCCCTTAAAAAATAAACTAAAGGACAGATTTCCCTACCCTTTCATATACCTCGACTTGTGAATTCCCTACCCTTTTAGATACCTAAACCCCCCCTTCTGGGCAGAGCCTCCCCGTATAGGCCTTTATAGGGAGTACACCCCCCAGGGTCTTGAAGACTCTGACGGCAATAAGCTGTCACGTCCTAGACGTAATTTATTGACTGCAGAAGCCCTTCACTAGGAACGTGCAACTCCCATATTACGCCCATGTCACGGCAGTTTTGCAGACCGGTTTATTTTTAGGCTTCTTTTCCCGCGAAATAGGTCAGTTCCGGTCTACATGAGTGCGCATCGGTAAGGAGAAAAATGGCTTACCTCACCACTGAAATCATGACGTCAGTTAAAAATTAATTCCGTGCTTGTGATTGGTCACTGAGGTTCCTGCGAGGGTGTGAATTCGCGGTAAATTCAAACCAAAAATAGATCGATCTGTGAAAACGCCGTGACAGGAATATGGGGTAGTTGCACGCTCCTACTGATGGGCTCCTGTTGACTGCTATTTTGGATTTCACTTTGAGACTGATCCCATTATGAACCCCAACTGGATTTGAAGCAGAAAGGTTCAAGATTGACTTCATTTCACGACTACAGAATTATTTTTTGACGTCATATCGTTAAGGTATGGTCAGGGTTTTGATTTTCGATGATCTGATGTCTGACTGTTTATTTGTACAGCACCCTCGCCAAAAAATATTTTTCCGCGACAGCAACATAAATGAAATCCTCGAAGAGAATTTTCAAAAAAAGTTAAATTATGTATTTCTTCCAAAATTGAATCGTAATTATTGAAAATTATGTAAAGAAGCTTGTAAACAGTAATATAATTATGTAAGGTACATATTAAAGTTTGAACGGAAGCTATCAAACTGTTAACTGTATTTGAAATGCGAACACAAACCATCACGAGATATTTTCCACTTGTTGGAAACCGCTGGTTATGAGCCTTCAGTGTTCAGAACTTCGTACCTGGGGCCCGTTTTTCGAAAGTTAAAGACGCGGAGGTGTATACTCCTGAAACGTCTTGTATGAAAGGAACCTCTGTTCATATTAAGAATATGTGCATAAAACAGCTCTGTACCACAAGGTTAGAGATTTTGCTACGGCTTTTCGGGACCTTCGAGAAACGGGCCCCTGAGTTCGAAACTGGGAGAGCTTAAATCCTTAAATCCGGAGAGGAGGTCTAATAACCATGTAGAAATTAAATCAGCTGACAAGAATCGACCCTAAGAGGTAACAAGATCCTGTTTTGTGGGCGTGGCTCGAGATTTTTTTTCACCCCTAAGTACTTGTTCTAAAACAAGACGTTATCCCTTGTCGTATTTTTTCGACTCAATACCCAAACCCGCTTTTTTAACCCCTAAAACGTAAGATGAGCACCCCCATTCTTTTTTTATGGGCGCCCCACCCCCCCTCTCCCCTCGGGGGTAAGAGCAGTATGATGCGTAATGTCGAGCTTGGCCAGCTTTAGACGTGGAAATAAGCTCAAGAAATTTCAGCCTATTGACCAAGTTCAAGCTAAGTGTAAGAAAAAACTTGACGAAACTTAGCTTCCAGCTTCGACCTATGCCGTAGTTAATTTGTCAAAGGGGTGGGTGAAAGTAAAGAGACTGTGACTACCAACAGAGGGTATGAATTTGAGAATGCAGTGTCTCGCATACTCGTCCCCCCGAGCCTTGTTCAACGGTATGCGCACGCCGAGGAAAGGTTGACGGTTAAACTTCTCCTTACACCCCTAAAAGGTGAATGCACATCAACTAATACAGTAAACTTCCGATGAGCCCCCACCCCCCATACACTAAGTGACAAAATCTGAGACGCAAACTTGCTACCGATTTTAAATCCTCGCGAATAAAGACTGCCAAAGCTTATATTTATAGAGAATTGAAAGATGTAATTTCTTCCAATTATCGAGTCCCAACTGCAGAACTTGTTTCGTAATTTTACTGTTGTTAAGGTACGCTTTAAGAGACTTCAATGACGGCAGAACTTGTCTTGTTTCATGTGTCATGTTTGGAGAATTTCACAATACGCAATACTTAATCGCTAAATTTCTTCATATGCAGTATCACCGAAAATATATAATATTCAATGTATGTTCGAACGCAAAATTCCTCGGTAATAAGCCTTTCGAAAGTAAGTTCACCAAAGCAGTCTTTCCAGTGCTTATTTTCAGAATTATTTGGTATACAACACATGAGAGACAGTTTTTCATCACATTTCTAAATTCACCGAGAAGGGATTTGAAAAGATGACATGCAACGGGACATTTTGGACGACATTCGAGACGTCTGGAAATGTGGTCAAACATTGTCTTGATTATTTGAACTATCTTCTCAATCAATTAAGAATAAAACTTAGCGATAATACTTTTGAATGACGTTTCGATGACTCGCTCATCATTTTCAAATTCATGTACTTAAGTCAGATTTTTATGAGTTCTTCAAGTACCAAGAATGTGTGTAAAAGTCTCGTTGTTTGTCCATAGTTGTCCCTGTTCTGTGGTTTGTTCAAAGCCTCCGTTAACTTATTAGAATCTCCTCAATCAAAGCGAAAACTAAGGTGAAGCAGCGAAATAAAGTTAAAAAATCTTAATGCTGATCAGAAATCAAACACCGTTCCAGTAGGATTTAGTTTGTTCAAGAGATTTGGTCTCTTGCTTTGTTTAATTAAACAAATGATTACGGATTTATTTTGGACGATTAATACATTGACTAAAAAGTTACATTACAGACCTATCAAACAACTAATGAAACAAGTTTTACAAAATTGGCTTTCATCTTGGAAAAATACTTTATGTTAACAAATTACATTTGAAAGGCCTATGTATTTCTTTACAAAGTATTCTACCAACACTATTTTCTACCCTCTCCCAAGATGAATTTACTTACAATAATGTTTACAATCTACTTAGCATCAGCTTACACAAATATTTAATATTCTGGATTTGATTTGAAATTTTGTCCTTTAATTTGGTGTCCCCAAGGGACCACTACCACCAGTAAGGGTACCTGAGGACAAAAGTGAGCAGCAAGTGTAAACAATTTTTTGGGGTATATAATTAGTGATAACATTATGCTTTTGGTAGGGGTGAAACAAAAAAAAAACCCTGTCACTTTTCACCTTAAGTACCCTCTGGGGTGTGACATTCATTGCCTAACATTAGCATTAAGCATAATTCAGAAATATTCAATATTAAGCGTCACAATTTCAATTTATCTACAAAAGCATTTGCAAATTTTAAACAACCAAGACCCTAACAAGTTTTGTGTTCGTGCAAAACCTTTCTGGGTGAAATATGTTAATCTACATTGTGTATTACTTCCTTTTTGTAGCATTTGTAATAAATTCAAATACTATTTTTTAAATACATGTCAGGTTACTCATAACTGAGCCATTAATAACCAAAGAAAAGTTTGATACTATGGTGCAAGTATCTTGAGGATGTCGCAAACTACGACTGAACCATCACTACATATTACATCACTTACATTTGCCAGTTGGCAGCTGTTTTATCAATGCTAAGAATCAAATTACACCTTTATTAAAGAGCTAGTTCCCAAACATTTGCAGTAAATAAAATATTGGAAAACTATTAATAAATAAAGAATATTTCACAGTAAGTAGTTCTCATTAAGCCATTAATAGATAATGATAGATTCTAAAGCTTGTAGTGCACTTAGATGTACATGTACATCGTGAAACCATACCAGGGTGAAAATTGACAAGTAACAAGTTTAAAAATACACAACTTGCAATATCACTGTTGCCAATTTCTACTATTTTGCCAATTTCTACCATTTAGGGCCTCATCCTACCTATAGATTATATGCTGATAACAGCTCATTAGCAGTTCAGAACTGCTATTAGCAGCTTTGAACCCAATCAAGGGGACATAGTTCCTGAGGAATTGAGCCAAGATGTTCACATGGCAAGATAAAAACTAGAACAACTTCTTCTTTGCATTCAATCCACAACATTAAACTTTCATCAAATGTAACCTTCCTGACCAATCAGCAGAAAAATGCTAAATTATGGACTAAGTCTTATTTTAAATTCTGAATAGTTTAGTACATTACCAAGGTCCAATTATTAATAATACTAATCTAATAAAGAGGTTTTAATGCATTTTGCTCCATGCCTTTGTTCTAGTTGACCAACTCAGCTGGTTTCTTTTAACACCAGTACTTCAATTTTATTCTTACCCTTTCACTTCCAACTTCAGCATCATCATTCCTTTTACTGGTTATTTGGATCATGTGTACAAAGGCATCTGCAGTAGAGTGTCGATCAATACCTTCAATCAATCCCCTGATCAAAATCTTGATTGGTACTCAGTCGGCACTCTACCAACACCTCGGTTGACAGTCAACTAATTTTCGATCCATACATATGAGTCAGTCGACACTTGGCTGACTATAGACCAACTGTTGATCAAAAATCAATTGAACATCGACCGAGTATCGATCAGGATGTCTATCGAGTACCAAGCGAGATGTCTATTGAGGGTATCAATTGACACTCGACTGCAGATGCCTTCACTTAACACATGATCTCACTATTTGAATATTGGTTCTCAGAAATTGATTGGTAGTTATACCAACTTGTACCTTTCTGACATGCTTCAATGGCATATCAGGAGAGATCTGTTGAGTCATGATTTGTATTTTGGTGAGTTGTAGTCATGCCAAAATACCTACAGTGAGACCAACCAAGCCTGATATGATGCTGAAGTATACCAAAAATGTACTATTAGGTATATTTACTGCACCCAAGTTTGGCCAAGTGACTATTATATTGTGACCATATCAGGTCAGTGACTTCGCATCACAGCTAGGATATCAGGACAGTAGCAATGGCTTAATTTTTGACAGCACTGGAAAACTAGTTTGCAGATTTTGTTTCTTGCTCGATCAATTCAGTTGTCATAAGTCTTGGCAAATGAATGTACATGTAACTAGAAATCAGATGTTGGCCATTTGTTGAAATAATTATAAAGGGTTAACATTTTTTGGTAAAGAAAAGTTAGAATAAAGTGAGGTCAAGTTAACTAAGTCTGTTGCTACTTCCACTGTTTATTCCTAGCTAACTTATGTCATTCATAT